>NW_007001819.1:198214-231099 GCF_000164805.1 Carlito syrichta
CGGCTGATTTTTTTATTTGTTGTAGAGATGAGGTCTCGCTGCCCAGGCGGGTCTCGAACCTGCGGGCTCAGGCAATCCACGCACCTCAGTCTCCCAAAGTTGCAGGATTACAGGCTGAGCCACTGAGCCAGGCAATAACTTCTTTTAAATCAGTCTTTTCCTCTGTTTTGTATTTTTAATTGTGTTCTTTTTAGAGAAGATATATATTCTTTTACTTTTCTACATTTACATCTGTTTTAGGTTCTCAGATATATGTTCCTGCCACAAACATACATGTGGGAATTTCTTTTTTGAAAGAAATGAGATGATCATACTAATTTTATTTTAGTTATTAAGCAAAATTATTTTTTCTACTATTCATGGACTAATCTTCTATAACATCAGAATAGTAACACACAAACGGACACCATTAGAATTAGGCCAAGGAGATATTATGCTACACCATAGATTTACTGGGCACATAATGCTTGTGTGGTCCTTATGCTTCTTCATAGACTTTATGTCTGCTTCTGCAAAGCGATGTAGCTTACGAGGTTCCGTTTTCACTGAAATTAAAATCAGGTCCAAAGTCTTTTAATATTAAATGCATAGATTATAACTAAAATGTCAGGCATGTTTTCTTCTCTTAAGAAAGTGTGGACATGGTATTTGGCTGGTCAAAAATTTGAGCATGCTGGTCCATAACCAAATTTCATCTTGTAAAAACCAGTACTGCATCTGAAAACTGCACCATGTTTAATGAACTCCCTTGACCATGTTTAATGAACTCTCTTGGGAATCCCGGCCAAGTTATGTTTTTTAGTCCTTACACCATCTAATTTTGGATCATTTCTTTTACTAAAGTGCTCACATAGCTGGCTGATTTCAGAATCTTTTGCTCTTGAGAGCCATTTTATTAGTAATATTTATCAATCAAATTTACTTATGTCAGGCATAATTCTAGTTTATGTATGATACTTAATTCTCTCAACAACTTCATGAGCTAGGTAATACAACTTTATGAGTAAGAAAACCAAGACATTAAGAGGTAAAGTTGTACATGATAACAGAGTTAGCAAGTAACAGCTCAGATTTTCTGATTTTAGAGTAGCTACTTTTAATTAGTAAACTGAAAACTATAAATAGCCATGCAGGTTCTAAGTTGTATAGCATCTCTTACTTTTTCAAGGTGAACATGTATCACACAATGTGAGCTGGTGCTTCACCTAAAAACAATGAACTTACTTGATTCCCAAGAATGTTTGGTATAATTCTGCTTTATTAACCTGAGGTTTGTGAGGCAATAAAATTATAAAGTGTTGCAAGCCACTCTAACTCTTGTCCCTAAATGATTAAACAATGCAACAATCATTACTCATTCCTATTACTTTTCAATTCTATTCTATTCTAAGCATTTTCATGGACATTGACTCTATTGAAGCTCTCATCATCTTAGAATGAACATATGGTAGATAGGACTATACCCACTAGACTGATGAAGTCACTGATGCCAAGGGACATTATGGAGTATGGAAAGTTGCAGTAACTGCTTTCTACGAGAATGACAAATAAGTAGATCTTGGACTGCCACATGCCCCCTTCATCACATCTCTCTCCATGCTCCTAACAGATATCACTAATTCATCATGACATTCCTCTGCTGAGACCGGACGCAGCTTCCAAAGTACATTTTGTCTGGCATTGTGCTGGGAGCTTTATATGTACCATGTTGTTTAACCCTCATGTCAGTTACGTAAGTGGGAAAGCCAACATTTGCACCTATTGCCTTTTTGAATCCTATGTTTTTTTTCAAAAAAAAGAATGAAAGAATGAAGCTAGACTACAGGTGTTTATTCACCCAGAAACTTATATTGGTGATTATTTTATAGAATAGAAACTTCACCTAATGTGAGCAGGATACTGGGACACTGCCAGGGGCGTGGTACATATAACATCAATAAGAGTACCTGATCCCAAACTTCACCTGTACAATGACCACTTATGTATCTAATCCTGAATTATACCCCACATCTTTAAAATAAAAATAAAAAAACAAGAAATGGCACACCAAACTTTAATTTACAATTATTGCCTGCAATTCAAAAAATAATAGAATATTGGAAAAATAAGGCTATTATTTTAAGTATTAAATGTATTTCATCCCTGCTTAAATTATTATACATCCTCAGTATTCACAATCCTTAGTAACCACATAAGACACTGTTTATGAATCTTAGAATTTTAAACTATGGGATACCATGCTTCTTTAAGACAAAACCCAGCAGATTTTAGTTGGTGACTGGGAATCAGCAATTATGTCAATAAAGCTCAGTGAGACAATGCTGTCCTGAAACACCAAAAGAAATGTGTCATCAAAGAAGACATGACATCTAGATGGCTAAAAACATGTTATAGATATTCTAGTTAAAATCTGCTTTTGATTGGCATATCCTAAGCTGCAAAGCAATGGCAGCTCTGTCTATACCTGTCTCAATCTTTAGGGCTTTGGAGGTCAAGAGAAAAACAAAACAAAACAAAAGTAACATATTGAGCACTGGCTGTATACCAGCTATTTGGTTGCTACTTTAGTCCAAAGAACAGTTGAGGTGAATCTATACTCCAGGGATAAATGATAGATCAGTTCCAAAGGACACTGACGCACAAAACTCAGATATTATCAATTTCTTAGACTTGAATCTGCACCCAGTGTAATATGCCTTATAATTACTTAAAATAAAGGACTATTGACATTTTCTAAGTGATAGTCATTACTAAAACAGGGTTCAGTTGTCAAAGCAACGTTTATTGCCTTTTGAGGAAAAGAGATTTTGTTTTATTTTGTTGGGGGTGGATTGTAGAATAATGTCTTTCCCTGTAAGCGGCATTCAAAAATATTATATCTTTTATTGTCTTCATTGAGTTCATTGATATATGGAAAACAGAAATTCATCTCTCCCATTCCAATATATCTCTTATTGGCTTTGTTTAATCCCTTTGAGAATAGCCCCCACGTTTTTCTTAGTCTTCCAGTTTTCAGAGCTCACAGCAATTATAGCTTTGACAGATAATCTTTCAATAACTTTTTTTTGACAAATGCCCCAGTATAACTTCTAGTGACAGCATACACACATGATTGCTAACACTCATAACTAATATAGCTCTCCATTTATTTTGTGATCACTTATGATCTTATTACTAGCTACCTTCTTTGGTACCATATAAGGAATATTTACTTTTGTTTAGTTTTGTTTCCTAAATTTATAGAAGAGTGCCTGACACATAGTACACATGCAGTCATTCTTGGTTGTAAGAAGAAAAAATTGATTAAAAGCAATGTGCTATTTTATAGTCAAGGAAATAAGTTCAATATAATTATACAACATGCTACCAAATAATTCATAAATGGCTGTGACTGACTTAAAATCCAGACTTTATATGACTTTAAAAGTTCATTTTTTATTTTCTTATAATTGTACTTTCCCTCAGATCTCTTAACATCATTGTTTAGAGGAAACACAACTTAGGACATGTATGCTGAAGACAGGAAGAAGCACTATCTTGTGACTCTAATTTTATTAGACTGTTGAGTCCTTTTTTCTTTGCTCCAGACCTTCAGAGACTATTTCTTTTTCTGGGTACCTGTGGAGCCAATATTTCCCAATCTGTTGCAGTAAGACCAGGACCATGGAACTAAGTTTGTTTCTATGCAGTGTGGGTGAAAATGATATTCTCTACTTCCAGTCCAGGCCCTAAAATATCTCTGAAAACTCATTCTCTCTTCCATATTTATACTGATGGAAACATATTACCCCAAGATGGCAATGTTTCTGGATGGAAAGTCAGATTCCTTTGTTATCTTCAGAGCACAGCTCCCTTAAAGAATGTCCGAGCATAATAGACTTTTAGTGAGCAAGAAATACACATGCACTATGCCAATTCACTCAACTTCCAGGCATTAATTATTGCCATGGCCTAAGTGAATATTCTCAGATAAATCCACATACTTTATAGGATGGTGATTTCAGCCAAGTGATACGAGAAGCTATCTGAGAATCTTAGAAGATTCAGTTCATTAGAGTGTGACTTAAAAATAATAATGATGTTTGATCATCTAACAATATTTCACTGGGTTCCAGACGTATGAGAGTTGAGAAGGTCAAACTTACATATAAATGTTGAAAACTAACTATAATACCTTGAATCAGGAAATTTTCAGGGTAATGTGTGGAATACTTTGGGGGATATTTCAATGTGATATCAGGGAGTCTACTGCTTAGAAAGTGTTAGACCACACAGAGTAAATGAATTTTAGGTATGACATGATCATCTTTCATTGTAATTCTTACAAAATGAACATTTTTGTCTTTGCTTGCTAAACCCATCATTTTTTTGCTCCATTGGACCTAATATTATATTATATTAATATAATATTATATATTAGTTTTCTATTGCTTCTTATCAAAATATCACAATCAAGTAGCTGAGAACAATATACATCAATACCTCACAGTTACCATGAATAAGAAGGCCAGGATGGCATGACTGGGCTCTCTGCTTAGGGTCTCATAAGGCTGAAAGCAAGGTTTTGGCTGAGGCTGTTGTTCTCATTTGAGTCTCATGATCCTCTTCCAAGTTCATTTATTGTTGGAAAATAAATTTCTTTGAAATTATATGACTATGATCCCACTTTCCTGTGTGCTTTTGACCACGCAGTACCTCTCAGTCCAAAAAGTCCCCTGACACGTGGTCTGCACAGAGGTTCATGACATGAATTTATTTTTCATCTAGACACACTTCTCTGACTTTGTCTTCTGAAACCATTCAGAGAAAACTCTTTGCTTTCTAAGGGATCATGTAATTAGGTCAGATCCATTTAAATAATCTCCCTCTTTTTAAGGTTATCTGACTTGAAAACTTAATTACATCAGGAAAAACTCTTCATAGTAGTACTGAGGTTTAGTGTGTGATTGAATAACTGAGAGAAAATGTGTGTACACCAAGGGACAGGAATCTTGGAAGTCATCCTAGAATTCTGCCTACCACATTTGTAAATATTGGATTCTTACCCCTTTCTATCCTACCAAGTCTGACAATTAAGTTCCCAAACTCATCCTAGAAAAAGTGCGGCATACCTCATTGCTGAATATCACTATGATCACCTTTGAAGTACTCCCCTTGGGAAGCTATGCATTGATGTCAGCACTTAGACTACCCATCAAAGTAATTTTGGAACTATTTTTCTGGAATGGCCATCACAGCTGTTGTTGTATTACCCTTGATGTCCTGAATGCCATTAAAATGCCTTCCTTTCACTTTTCTTATCTTTGGGTAAAGGAAAAAGTCACTGGGGGTCTGATCAAGTGGAGAGGAAGGGTGTTCCGATACAGTTATTTGTTTAATAGCTAAAAACTCCCTCAGAGGCAGTGCTGAGTAAGCTGGTGCATTGTCATGATGTCAGAGCTCCTTTGGGACCATTTTTACATACACCTTTCTCATGTCAAGGTTTACAGTTAAACTTTTCCTGTTTCTCTATTGATGTTTATCATCTATTATGCTTCTCACAGTCAGCCAATAATTTTGATACATAATTCAATAAATTTTTGCAGTGTTTTCGTCAGTTCTGCTCATTACTGACCATCCTGATTTATCTTCATCAGTGATGATTTCTCTCCCCTCAAAAAATCATTTGATCCATTTGTACACTGCCGTTTTCTTCATGGCATTATCCCCATAAACTTGGACTAACATGTCCCTGAATTCACTTTAATTCTTGCCAAGTTTAACAAGAAATGTAATGTGTGTCTGTTGCTCTAATTCAAGTTCTGACATTCTTCCGACAGCACAGAAAAGCATGTCACATCAATAATGAATTCCACTCAGCAAAACATCACCACACATTGACATGAATACAGTTGTGAGATACAGATATCCGAGGTTATGAAACCTTATCGAGTTGTTTGTCCAATGCTGCCAACACAAGCATATGGTGGTAAGTTTGTGAACTTAATTGTCAGAACTTATCTTTATCTTTGGGTCTGTTACTTACAGTGTTCCACTCATGTGGAGTGTGAAATTCAGTTTCAGCTAAAAGTGATTTTGGCTTTAAGTAACAGAGTATTCAATTCATAATGTCTTAAGTGCCAAGATATTAATCATCTTAAATCAGAAGTTTTCTGAGGGTAGGTGGCATTAGTGTTGATTCAGCAACTCTTTCTATTTATTCTTACTATTCCCAGATTAGATTTTCTTTCTGTGTGTGTCTTGCATTGTGAAATAAAAATTAATTTTCTTATTTTAGTCTTCAAATCCTGCAGTCTCCAAATTTGTAAAGAAGGAGCAGATACAAAAGATTTTCTTCTTGTAAGACTCCACATTTTAATAAAGGAAACAAAACCTCTCTGAAGTGTCCCCTTATCTTCTGGGTCACACGATGACTTGGAAGGCATGGACGTTAGTGACCAACCATGCAGCAATGGATAGGAAAATCAGAGTTTTGTTAGCAAGGGAAGATGTGAATGACTGATATATGACAATTTCCATGACCACTAGTAATTCTCCCCAACTGAGCACCTTAATTGGCTTGAGTTTCTTGTGTGTCAGTTTTCTAGGCAGATCATGAGGGTAGCAGAATCTCCTAACTCATATTATCATTGGGATAATTAAATTGGTTGATTTTTTAAAAAGTATTTGAAACAGTTTATGGCACTGATGTTTAGGTGATATAATATTATTGTCTCCACTTTCAGAAGTAGGAAGCTCTGAGAATGTGAAGGAAGAAAGAAAACTATAGATTTGTAACACTCAAGGGATATAAGAGGGACTCAGATTATAATCCTCCAAGGGTAGGAACATACATACCTTCATCAATGCATGTACTTATTCAACAACAGATACACATTGTGCATGGATATTTGAATAGTAAGGTTAAGATCTGCTTTTGTATTAAGGACTGAACCTAGATAAATGTAAAATAAATAATAGTAATGGGACTGTGTCAAATCTCCAAACTCTAACATCGTTAAACCACCATATCAGTTTATTCAGAGAAGAAGAAATAATGCAAAAAGAGAATAAAGAAGTGAGTGTTATTAAACACTATAGAGTACTTCAGCTGCATTTTAAATAAGAACCATTGAAGATTATGAAAAACAAGACAGCATCTTTAAAGCGTGGGCTTTCACACTTTTTGACCTGGCTAACGTTAATGATCAGATATTCACAATTTTTCTTTTTTAAGATTCCAGAAGAAACTTGAGGATAGTTTAAAAGTAGTTAAAGCTTTTTAAAAAGTTTAATTACTATGGATCAATGAAGCATGTTTTTGAAACATAAAATGTGCTGAAAATCTTCATTCCTGTTTTAACTGTAGAGCCACCAAGAAGGAAGAAAAACATGCTTAGATTTGGACCCAAGTAGACTAAGATTTTGATTTAGCTTCTACTCAGATAGTATATGGAGGTTGAATCCTTTTCTGTCTCTCATGGCTTGCATGACCTTGTTCAAGTTATTTCTATATGACTTAGTATTCTCATCCATAAAAGATGGATAATTAGCAGTATCCATCTCATATAATTGATACGAGGATTTTATTATTAAATTTAGAAGTCACTTAGTAGTCTCTCTCTTAGTAAGTACTTGCTAGGTATTAGCAAGTATTAAGCAAGCCTCTGTCATGTGTCTTAATTTCCTTATTTGTAAAGTGGAGGTGCATATATCTACCTCATCCAGCTCTGATGTTCAATGTTGTGAGAAATGCATACGTAAACACAGATAAAGCACTGAACAAAGACCTAACAAAAGTAGTGAATCAAAACCTAGTAGCTACTGTCTGTATCTTCTTGCAGATCAAGCAATGGAGCATACCACTCTGGTACACCTTCCGTTTTCCCTTATGATTATCATATTGTGAAAACTTACACAATGCAATTGTGTAAGGTATTGAGGTATTGTGGATGAATTTAAGTTCAATTCAAAGCCATCATAGCTTTTCAAATATCCAGAATTGGGTAGAAGTGAAATCACCTTGCAAATGTGAAACATGGCAGGTACTAAAATGCCAACAATTAGCTCTCCATGTTCTTTTGGTTATTTCCCAGAAGATACAGGAGTGAGTAGATTGGACATCGTGTTTCTGTTTTTAGGTAGTTTCATACTTGATCCTCCCTTCTTTTTCAGGAAGTTATTAATGATATAAAATGCTAATAATGTACTTAACATTTCTGGCTATAAAAATGAAAGAGGAAACTGCATTTTAAACTTCTTTGAATGTCTCAGGGAGCTCCACTAACATTTGTTAAAGCCTCTTATTCTTTTATCATAAGCATTCAATGATCTCTAGAAAATGAATGTGATTAATTCTCATAGACATTGAAACACCTAAAGTAGTAATTGCAAGCAGCCACCTACATCCTCTCAGGTTTTAGAGCTTTCTCCCTTAACTCACCCAAAGCTTTCTTTGCATTTATTCATCAATTTGTGTTCAAATCAGCAAGTATTAATTGGATACTCACTGCTTAATAGTGTGTGGTAGGAAGAGGATGCAGTTTAAAGCCCTTCTGCCCTGCAATTAAAATCTTCTGTGTCTTAACTCTATGACTTTGGGGCATTACTTGCAGGGTTATGGTAGAAATTTGAGTCAACATTCATGAAATACATATATAACAGAGTCTCTGGCATATCTTCTAAATATTCTAAATTATTAGGCCAGTCTTTCTGAACTGTGCTTTTTCTGACTCTATGGTTTAGCTGATTAATTTTTTTCTTCTTTCATTATCCTTGTCTCCAACTTCTGCTTTCAACCACCATCACTTCAGTCCTCTATACTCATAATTCAATTTCCAAATACTTCCTCATTTTTTCAGATTTTCATAATTAGTCAAATTCCTCTTTATATATACACACACTTCTTGGAATTGTCTCCCATGTTCCTCTAAGACTACATATATGCACACACACTTATTCACACACATATATAATGCTATCAGAAGGTATATTTTGTCATGCTGCTCTCTATAACTTTGTCAATTCATTTATTTATTCAATAATTACAAAATATTAGTAATGTAATGTATAGGAAACAATAGTGATAAATAAGAAAGGCAAATTTTGTCCTCATAAAATGTTAAGACTAATAAGGGATTGTCTTTAATCGTTGAATTATTCAGGTGTCTAATTAAATAAAATTGTAATAAGTACTAGAAGTTAGAATTACAGGATACCATGAGAGTTTTGAATGTCACCCAAACAACCTAGAAATGATATTTTACCTTCAATCTGGATATCTAAGAGTTTTTTTTTCAAAGTCCATGAGGTGTAAAAGACCGAAAAACAGAAGATCCAATAAAGGAACTGAAAACAGAACTCAACTCAGTTCCAGTTTGGGTGACATAGTGAGACTCCAACTCAAAACAAACAAACAAACAATAAATAAATGTAATGGAGGTTCATTGAATTGGTGTTGAAAGAGACAAAATATTGGTGAAAGGTGAGAAAAAGGTGTGGGAGATGAATTTTCTGTGGCCAAGGTAAGATCAAATCAAAATGATGTCCTTGAACGTATTTTAAAGTTAGATTAAAGAACATTTAAGAATCCGTAGGACTTGGTGATTGATATGATATAAAAATTATTGGAAAGATTCAAGTAAAGAAAGGATGATCCCTAATTTTCTGACATGAAATACTTGTCAATTGGAATGCCACTTACTGAGCTAAGGAGCACACATTAAAGACTTTTGGGAGAAAGAATATGAGTGTGATTCCAATATGTAAAGTTTAAGTTCTCAAGGTGTTGTTGAAGCCTTCAAATGATGAGTGCAGTTATATAGAACTAGAGCTCAGAAGAAAGTTTTGAATTGTATGGGAGAAAAAAAAAAAACCAAACAAAACAAAACTGCTGAAACATTGACAGAAGGACTAAAAGTCTTACTAGCAATCTGTGGTAGACACACTTAGTGCTTCTAATATTTCTGAGCCACATGGAAGTCTACTTCTCTGACCCACTTGTACTAAAGTGGTTCCATAAAATAGTTCCCAGGACACGACGTGTGACATTTCTAGGCTAAAGCATTTAACAACTCGTGCTCAATTCCTCACGCTTCTTTATCTAGCTATAGCAATTCTGATGGAAGAGATGGAAGTGATGCTGGGTGGGATGTAACACAAAACCTGTGGATTCTTTGGCTCATTTCTAAAATGAATTTTAAAGTGATCAGCAAACTTTTCAAACAATGTTTATTAGAGAAATAATGGAGAAAAGAAAGAATGGCAAGCCAGAGCTGGCACGGGGGAAAAAAACATATCTTTGCTCTTTCCAATAAGCCTCATATACTTTCACAATGACTGATAAGCTAAGAAGAGGGTCATTGACATCTCTGGGCTCCTGGTAGAAATAGGAAAGGGGAGGGGTGGTCTTTTCCTAACCTCATTGTCTTTTGTGGGAGACCTGTCAGATGTTTCCAATCCATGAGTTCCTTAGCTAAAATAAAAGGTCATCTTACTATCATTTCTATGGATTTGGTCAGTTAAGAGGTGGTCTTTAGCCTTTAGCTTTCCACCCTTGACAGGAAATCTGAAAGATTCTTAGAGATTATTATGGTAAACCATGAATTGAAAGGTTGGACTGTCCTAGTCTCATATCTGATGGAGTTTCCTTTTGATTTTCGGAGGGGGTGGGGTAGGCTGCCAGCTTGGCCTGCAGTGAAATGTAATTTTAAAAACATCTTTGCAGCAACTTGTATGGATTTAGAGTCTATCTTACTCAGTGATCTATCACAGAAACAAAGAACAGAGTACCATATGTTCTCACTCATAAGTGGACCTTGAACAATTATCGTAATACTATAAGAAAGGGATTGGCAGTAGTGGAAAACTGCCAGGGGAGGGAGGGTGGGATTGGAAGTTGAGGGAAACTGCCAGGGCAGGGAGGGGCATATCTTAACAACAAGGGTACCTGCATAATGAACATTTGTATACCTAACCCTGAATTCTACCCCACATCTTTAAAATAAAACGACAAAAAAACGTCTAAGTGATTCACCAAAACCTACCTTTTGGAAATTTATCTATGTCTAATCTGTGCTAGCTATCCTGTCTCAGAAGTTCCACAAATTTGAAGCATCCAGTCTCATAGAGATATTAAGTGCAGAAATCTTGATTGCAAGTTGATGGACCTGCAGCAGACATTGTTAGCACAAAAACTGAACTTTTGTTGTGTAGATCATTAGGATTTAGTGTTATTTTGTAACAGTTTAGCCTCTTCTAACTGAGGCAACACCTTTGCAACAACTGAAGGAGATTAGCCCTCCAAACATCAGGAATTTAAAAAATAAACATTGACCTCTTTTGCACTGTTAAGGTAAATAAGTGATTCCTATTGTCTATGGTGGGAACCAGAGGAATAACAAGTGACTGTAATCTGAGAAGGAGGAAAGAGTGTAGGTAGCTGGTTTGAGTTGACTAAGTTATTTTGAGCACTGAGGAAATGCCTCTGGTTTTTTTTTTAAGCAGAATTATACTGTTTAGAAATTGCTTGGTTATAACTAAATGTTTGATGTTGCAGAATCTTTGAGAAATGAAATTTATTTGCCAGCAGGAAGAAGGGTAACCCTTGAGTAAGAAAATATCTTCAAAGAAAATAATACTCCTGTGAGAATACTTTAGGTAGATAATTAGTATGTGGTTATATATAGATTTGAATGCTGTGATTTAAATTACGTTTTTAGAGCATATTTTAGCATTAATAAATTAATTTACCTTTTTTAAAAAAAATCTGTTTTTTCTGAGTCATACCAGCATCATCAACATTCTGGAGATTTTGGCCTGAATTGCTTTTTATGTTTCCAATTTGTTCCTAAGTCCTTTATGCAGAAACTATGATAACCTTTTAAGTCCTTTCCTTTAAAGCTTAAGAGCCCTAAGCAAATGTGGTTTCTCTTTCCTTTCTCCTAGACCCCATCTTATTCTCTTTCTTGCAAGGGTATATCATTTGCTGTTGGCGGTCGGGTCGATTGGCAAGTTTTGTATGCTGTGTTGTGACTTAAATCATACTTAGATTTTAAAGGCAGCACATGATCACTCCAGTTAAATAACTAGGGATTAAGTTTTCTTTGAAGTTCATCTCTCTTTTCTGTGATCAGGATTATATAGAGAACTTAAAAGACTTGATTAGCCATCCTTCTATGAGCTTAGATAAAAACTGGCCTTAGGAGATTCTTCCCTCACTGCTTCTCTGGTACATTTTCAGCTTTCTAGATGCTGTCCCAGTCAAAGTCATTTACTGGCATTATTAGTGAGGGATTTTAACAGCATAAGCGTAATGTAGATACGTCTTCATGCATTGCACGTACAAAAAAAATGGTGAATAAGCCTTGCCTGGGGTGGAGATTTTAGTATAATAATGAAGCAAGAGTTACAATTGGACAGTCTCTGGTTTTGTGGGCATGCAGGAGAGGGATGGGTAGGGGACTATGGTCCCAAGCAAGATTTATGGTGAAACATTGCTTGTCTTAAAAGGTTTTTTTTTCAAGGTTGTGGTCTGTAGGATGACTTCAGCTGGAGTTAGATAATTAAATTACATGAGGGAACCTGAGTCCCTTTCCTGCTTTATCTTGCTTCCACCAGGGAAAACAAAGGTTAACCATTAAAACAACTTTGGATCCTTATAGTCCTGGCAATGATAACAGAGAAATCTACATTCACAAACTTTACTAACTAGACTTTATCTGTCATTTATTTTTCTTTCCCCAATTTGCTGCCCCTGGAGACTCAAAGGCCTTTTCCTTTGGTCATTTCTCTACTGCCAATTGTATTGTTCTTTGTTGAAGATGCTATATAAACTGAAATTCAAGGCTAACATTTTAAGTACTACTCATTCACTGGGTATTTTTCATATATATGCAAAATACATATGTTAATAAAATTTTGTTTGCTTCTTTCTTGTTAATCTGTCTTTTGTAACAGGAATCTTTTCAACTGAGAACATATGAGGATTGTCCTACTCCAGTAATTTTTTTTTTACAGACAAAACACACACACACACACACACACACACACACACACACACACACACACACACAGACAAAAGGTAGATAACTCTTTGTTAATTCATTTTCATCATCCAAAAGATTTTGTCTTCTACCAATCCCAAGTTTACTAGAAAAGAAGAAAAGGAGAAAAGGAGGAGCAGCAACTGGGACATGAGCTTGACTTGGGGAAAGGGGATCTGGTTTTGAGGTTGGATAGAAAATGAGGACACTGAATGGGTAGACAGTACTTGTCAACAATTATTCATTCTTGGGAGGGAATTTTATGTTTTGGTCACTGGAACACCTACTGACAAGGCAGCCAAATTTTAATGTTAGCATTTAGTTGTCAACAAATTAACCCCCTTATAAGAGTTAATTGAAAATGATTTTAGTCAATGTAATTTTTTAAAAAATTGTTAAGTAAAAAACAATCTTCATGAAAGTGTAAAAATAGTTATTTGGTGTTCTCTTCATTCCTTTTTAGTAGCTTTTCAGTATTTTTAAGGAAAATGTTTCAAAACCACAGACAAATATTTACATAACTTATACAAAGAAATAATTGAAAACATCTACAGCAAAGTAACTCAAAAGAAATTCAGTAAGGATACATTTTTCTCAAGGAATGTTTTTAGTAGGGGCTGTTAAAACAAATTAAATGGGAGAGAAAAATGCATCCATGTATCTTTCATATAGAAAAATAATACACTAGTTCACACAGGTGAAGATTAAGGTAATTTAGAAGGGCTTGTGATCCAAATAATATAGGAAATCCAGAAAATGAGAGGAAAGCGAAAGGAAGAAAGCCTCTTTCAGAATCCTGTGCCATAAAGCTAAGAAAGAAGGCTCAATATTAGAACTACTACTAATAATAGTGATAATAATGAAAGAGTGTGATTGATAGGCCAAGGGGTGTATTCATATTTTAATATACTTCAACTAATATTTGATAGGTGCATTTTAAGTTCTAAACTCTAGATTACATGCGGAGACTATTGCAGTGAATAAGAACTTTTTTTTCAATGTCATGGAGTTTATAGTCTAAATAGGGATTCAAACATGAAGACAGTGGGTTAAGTTTCAAAAAGAAAGAATCAAAAAGAAAATTGAATTGGGGAAATGTGTAAAAGAAGACTTACTACCAAGTCTGAATCATCAGATTAAGGCTTTCCTAACCAAGGAACCAAAGAACATTGAATTTGTACCTGAAATTTGAATAGGTGTGTGTGTGTGTGTGTGTGTGTGTGTGCATGCGCACGCGTGTGTGTGCGTGTATGTGCGTGCGCGCTGAAGAAAGGCTGGAAATGAAGGAGAGTAGAGAAACTCAAGTCTGGTAATTGATATGTAGAGGATTCAGGGTCCAGATCCTGAAGGGATGTACACATCTAAGAGAATTTTTCAAACTTTATTCTAAAGGCCGGGAGAAGTCATAAGCAAGGTAATGATGTGGTGAGATTTATATTTTAAAAAGACCCTTCTTGTTCCTGAGTAATTTGCTCATGATGATGGAGGCTGATATTATGTGAGAAAGAAAAATAAAGTACAATTTATACAAAATCTGAAGACAGTTAACTCAGAGGGACTGAAGAGGAAGGAATGTCAATTATATATTATAACATGGTTCAGGTTTAGAAGACACTGGCAGCATTCGAAGTGAACCCAAAAAGTGGAGCATAATTTGATGGAATTTACACAGGTAAGGGTTCAGATGAATGTGATGACTTCTGGAAGTTTTGATGTATATCGTTTTTGATTATTATTATTATTTTTTCATTATTAAGAGCCCATATAATACGGCTTTTTAATAGTTGTTTAGAGAAATTGGCAGTTACTAATAACTAGTCAAGTAGAGACTAACAGATTTTATAGGATAGCTATTTTTTCATATCCTCTACTTTTTCTTTAATTGAACTTGCCTATCAATTCTATGGGGATGGATATTATTATCACATGCCTTTTATAAGCCAGCCATATACAGAAGAATGAAGTGTCCTGCCTATGTTTCTACACAATTAACAAGAGAGAAAGATTTCAATTTCCTTGACTACCTACACTGTTCCAGAAAAGTATTTCTTTATTGTTAGGTTAAAATATATCTTGATAGGGCCTCTAAAAATGTTAGTTTAAAATATATCCCAGCAGGGATTCCAAATGTTAAGTCAGACCTAACAAGGAAGGGGTATGTAAGATCTGGTGCCATGTGAAAGAAGCAAAGAATTCCACAGCAGTTAGGTTGGAAAATATAGCTTATTTATAAAGTAAATGAGAGAGAGAGAGAGTAGATTCATCTCCCCAAGGTAAGGGAGGGGGCCAAAGCTAGGAAACATGGTGACTATAGCTCAAGGAGCCACATGGTCAGACTAGCTTAGCAAAGCAGTGGCAAATGGCTGCTTGAGGTTGAATGCTTTTAAACTTTCCCTTTGATAGGGGCAGGTCATTGAGGTGATTGGGGTGGTAGTCTGCTCCATGTCATCATGAAGAGGCAAGCAAACACAAGCACTGATCCCAGGTGATGGACAGCAGGCAGATGGATGGGTCAGTCACAAGACTGCTTCCATGGTGATGAGGTCTATGTCATGAAGGTCAAGAAGGGCTGATGAGATTAACTTGGGTCTTATGGGTGGAGGCAAATCTTGAAATAGAAAAGTTAATTAGTACAAAACAAGCTGGGGAAAGGGTTGTAAAACAATTATCAATAGCTACCTTTGAGAAATCGGTTCTCTTCTTGGTTAGTGGACTAGAGAGTAAATTAAAGAGAACCACTAGAAAAACATGACAACTCAGCAGTGTTAGAATGTCTATATTAATTCCATGTTATGTCCTTTCATTTATAGAAATTTTAAGGTACATATTACTATCCAAGTTTTATAATGAAGGAAATCAAAATTCAGAAAGTTTGAGTAACTTATCCATAGTCTTATCTATAACAATCTGGAAAGCATAATTATAGAACCAAATCATTTGACTCTAATTTTTTATTAAAAACGATTTCCACACATTTTGTTATTGCTTATATTCAGAAAGAATTCTTCTATATTTAAGCAAAAAGCATAGGTGATAGTAATAATAGCGACTACTTATATACTATGCCCCAGATACAGTTCTAAGAAATACATTTACTTATAAGAATATGTGTGTATATATATAACTTTTAATCTTCAAAATGACCCAAAAAGGTAGGCACGTTATCACTACCATTTGAGGTTAAGAAAGCTGAGTTGGAGTGAAGTGATTGATTTTCACAAAGTCACACCCCTAGATAAAGAAGAGCTGGTAGTGGAACCAAGATGGAATCTCTTCTCTTAGCTGTTCTCTGCATACATCTTAGGTGAGTCTCTGTGATGCTTTTCCATGCACAAGTGTTCTACAAAGGATGAGTGTGTTATATCCAGGGAATGTATGATAGGTTACTGAAGATAGTGTAATACTCCATACATGAGAGGTACCAATTTGAAACAAGTCATGCTTATGGGCTCATCCTCTCCCCATCACCCAAAATACAGGTCATAAACATGTAGATCCACCCAAGGGAGTGCTCCCACAGAAAAAAGGCAGACTCCAACAAACTACTCTAACATAATGTATTACTTTCATTCAATTTCAAAAAAAAAGTAAAAACACAGTTCAAAACCTGGAGGGTTTAAAAAAAATTATTTGTTTGTTTTGGAGTCATCTCTAGAAAATCTAGGATTATAGCCTGGCTTTGTCACTTATTAGTCATGGAACTTTGGCTAAGTCACTTTTCTTCTCTGTTTCTCAGAACCTACATGAGTACAATGGAATTTGTTTTGTTGTCTTTTGAGTTAAGGGGATTGAATAAACACTTCTTAAGTGTTAAGGGTACTTGGTACTTAATAAATGCTATATATGTGTTTTATTTTATTTTATTTCATCTGAGACTGAACTGTAAACTCATCTTCTCTTGTACTTCACCTCTTGACATTTCCCTCTTTCCTTAAATCATAGGTCAGGAGATTGTCTCAGGAAAGATGCTGTGACTTAACTGCATTTAATGATTAGTAGGAGGTCATGTCAGTAGGTCAGTGCCGGTTCCAAAGGAAATATGTGATGAATAGTGATATCTCAGGTCTCATTTTAATATACTGTCACAAAATTGTTTAGAAAAAGTATAATTTATCATAAACAATGTGACTGATGAGTATTCTATTAAATGCCAACTTCTGCATGGTCAATAGTCAAGTTACTCAATCAAGTTTATTAATTCTCTTTGAAATCACATCTACTACCACATTAGTATATATTTCAATCTCCTTTATAACCACAACCAGTAGCTTCTGATGTTTGTCCATGGCACTCATTGACGGTGTCCGTCAGACACCGTTTAGTTTATCCAATTGTTTTTACAGGATGGAGTCTTAGCTGGTAACTATGTGACACGGCTCTGCCATATGTCACGTGCATGACACTAGGCAAGTCACTTCATTCCCTTGAACTTTAGTTTTCTGAATTATGAATGGGGGATATCTGCCCTTTTTCCCTCCCATGGTTTTTTGCAGAATTTGACAACCTGTGAATATTGTAGAAAATTTTAAAAAAGACAAATCTCATGTAAAGCATTTCACTCACTTATTAAACAAACACATTTTTGTGTATACTCACTTTCAACTTTGCATCAGGAACTGCTTATGGCATTCCAGACAAAATTATAACAAAGCAAAAACACTATCCCTGCCCTTAAGAAGTACACAGTCTAGTTGGAAATGCATATTGCATACTAATCTTACCATAGTTTCTTTTCAAAGGTTCATCACAAATAATCTTTTCCATTTTGCCTTCAAGTCTCATTTAAAGAAAAGTAAGTTTTTTTCTCTACACTGAATATATGAAAGTATATTTTGATATCTTACATACTATGATTTTTTAAAAATTCAGTTTGGTTTACTTTGATTTATAATATAAGCAACATAAATAACTGGCCATCTTTATCTGATTGTACCTATTAAGTCATGGTAGAAGACCTTGCTTATTGTTGTTTGTTGTTGTTATATTTAGATAAGCATTACAGAGGGACCAGGGAGGCAGGATGCTTCTCTACCCATGAAAAATGCAGCATATGCATGGCAGGGAGGACAAATGGTACACCCTTGTATTTGGGTCAAGCAGGCATGAAGGAGGAAGTACACTGAAGTATACCAAGAAGAGTGAATGGGAGAGAGTTGGTGAGAAGAACCTGCATTGCATCTTCTGTGGACTTTATCTGTGGACAATGGCGAGGACACTGGCTGCTCCTTCATGTCTGTTGCTGGTGTGATCTGAGATATCACCTGGAATGATTAGAGAGTAATACTGAGGGAAGATAAATAGTGTGGATTGCACAAAGATGAAGTATTATGATTACCCCTGTGGGCAGCAGAGTGTTGCTATTTGAAATGAAGAACAGCAAACAATATTTAAATAGAGTTTTTATCAAATTGCTTTACAGTTTTGGAAGTCAACATTTCCATCATAGGTAAGACTCGGGGTACTGGAATACAACTTAGAAGGTATAAAGTCCTGTTGCTCTACATTTAGATATGGCAGGTAGGAACCAGAAATGTCAAGTGACTCCCCTGGAGAGGCACGTGTCTGGTCAAGTCCAGAGTAATGGCAAAAACTGGGGTGTCTAGTTTACCAGTTCAGAGTTCTCTCACTGTGAAAATATTTTCTTAATCTTTAGCATGCATAGTTCACAGGGGTTTTGGAAAACAATATCTGTTTACCCTAGTTATAATTTATTCAGGACTTTGCTAGATCAAAGTCATTATAGAGAATGAGGAACTGGAGGAACTGGGAGAACTAGATGCCTAGGAAATCCAAAGCATGGCAAGCTCTACTACTTTGCCTGCCACTGCATTTAGATGGAGTGCTGGTTATGGATTTTTTTTTGACATCTGTTTAGTCTCTCAGGGAAATGCTCTGCGGAGCTCGCCAGCTGTTGCCCCCCCGCCCTCCCATGGAATGTGCTATGATTCAGGTGGTATGGTTCAGCAGAAAAAATACATAAATGAAGCAGTAAACAAGCAACAACCTGTCCATCTTTTAACTGAGAACCCCATCATCAGGGCCTGCTACATATAGGATTCCCATCAATAACTTATTTTCACACACAGCTTTCTCCTATCACATGGTGACATGAAATAGTTAAGTAAACTGACTAAACTGACAGGAACATTTCATTTACATCCATTTCTGGTATTATGGTTGTTTTTCTTAATATATTAGGGAAATTGCCTATATTACATCTGTCACAGGTGAAAAATCTGCATAGAGATGCATAATTCATGACTCTCCAATCCCAAAGAGAGAATTGCAAAATCTCATTGCTCAAATACCAGTTTTTTTCAGTGACATCTCTGATATAATTGAAGACTCTGAGAAAGGCACCTGTTGGAAGGGGCTTTTCTACTTGCTCCACACCCTAGACTTCTTGTCATTGGCCAAGGTGACTGGTGCTTCTTGATTTCATCCCTGCCCCCATTCTCCATCCTACCCCAGGATTTTCAAAGGCAGGTGCATTCTTGATTTAAGTAGACCTGATATGAAGCTACTTGAATTTATGGTAAAAGTTGAAGGGGGTGAGAGTGGGATGGAAATTTATTGACAGAATATGAGCAATCTGTAGGTAAAAATAGATAACTCATTTCTATATATGAATAAGTCACACTGTAAGCTTTGACTTTATGCTCATAATGTTCTTGGTGTTAGAAATGTTTTGGTTTTACCTGTATCTATGCTTTTTAAATATGACTCATTTATAAAATGTCTATGTAATTTTACTTTTATTGGTTAAAAATAAATGTGACATGCAAGAAAATATTCTCCCTGTAAAATATTTAGAGTCTATAGAAATGTGTACAATCCCCTCATTAAATTAAGAGTTGTTATACTGTTCAGTGTGTATATTTCTAGGATGTCTCTATGCATTTACACGCATATGTACCTCAGGTTTAAAAAATGTTTACCATGTAAATTATATTGGGCAAAATATTATTTTTATTGGCTTATTATTTAAGAAAACTTTTAATTTAAGAAGTGCTTTAAATTTGCAGAAAACTTGCAAAGATGGTGCAGAAAGCTCCCATATTTCCCACACCCAGTTTCCCTTATTGTTAACATCTTACATGGTACATTTGTCACAACTAATGAGACAATGGCAATACATTATTATTAGCCAAAGTTTATATTTTGCTCAGATTTCCTTAGTTTTCCCTAATATCCTTTTGCTGTTCCAGTTTGCTGCCAGACTTCTTGGGTTCCAGTGTTAGAATCCTTAGACTATTGACTGTGCAAGTCTGTGTACTTCATTTTTCTCATCAGTAAATGGAGGTATGAAAATGCTAATATCAGCTGGGCTCGGTGGCTCAGCCTGTAATCCCGCGCCTTTGGGAGGCTGAGGTGAGTGGATTGCCTGAGCCCGCGGGTTCAAGACCCGCCTGGGCAACTTGGCGAGACCTCATCTCTACAATAAATCAAAAATCAGCTGGGTGTGGTAGTGCACACCTGTAGTTCCAGCTACTTGGAAGGCTGAGGTGGAAGGATCGCCGGAGCCCAGCAGGTCGAGGCTGCAGTGGCTGGAAGCGGCCACTGCACTCCAGTCTGGGCAATGGAGTGAGACTCCAACTCAAAAAAAAAACAAAAACAAGAAAATACTAATATCAATCCATTTGACTACTGTGAGGGTCAAATTAATATGTGGTGGTATGTATTAGAACAGTTTCTGACATTAATTTAAAGTTACTTAAAAATATAGCATTTATTTATTTATTTATTTATACTTGTTCATATATTGTTATGCAATAATTCCAATGCATTAAAAAATGCATATACACCACTTATCTCAACCTGACTGGGAACACCCCAGGGCAGGGACTGAATGGTGTTTTAGTTTTGCCCCTCTACTAACTCTTGCATGAGACCCTGCTCATATAAGTTGCTGGGAGGTTGCATACCTTCTTTTTCCTACAATTCATGGTTTCCAACAGTTTCTGGTGTTTTTCTGACCACATCCTGTATTAAACTGATTGGGTGAAGTATTACGGATGTATTACTCTGTCATAGGTCTAGTATGGTCTGGAACAATACTGTTTGGAAGAGGTTTAGTTCATACTCCATATAGTCAAACATCTCCAGTGTTAACTGGAAAAAGTTGTTAAGGTCACTTTCTCCAGTCTTGTCCAGCTGTCAGTCACTCCTCTGAAGGTTGTCTGGGAACCTGGGGTTTTTGGTGTGGCACTTCATCTTTGTTCTCAGCAGTTTGAGGTGGGTGCTGCAAAGCTGTCCATACCCCTCACTCAGGTGACCCTACATCCTGCTCATGTCACTCAATTCATTTCTGTATCACAGAGAGTCCCTTAGGATATTCGGATGTTCATCCTGGAGGAGCTTGTGGAACGCATGGCAGAGCTTCCAGAATAGCACCGCGTTGCTGGAGAGTGGTAGTCAGTTGACAACAGACCAAAAGGTCTGAGTGCCTTTCTCATGGTGGGTGCCCATTGTGACTGTTCTGGCATGTTATTCTTTTACAGCCACTTCCTGCATATAACGGCCTCATTGATGCTGACAGTCTGAGTCCGCTCCAAGTCTAGCCCTGCACCGAGCATGCGTGGACTCAGCATGTTGGGCAACAGTTTGGGCACCTGCTTCATGGAGCTGGTCATCTGGTCCATGTCGCGGTGTGGAGCCGAAAAAAACCTAGTATTTAAAAAATATGTTTTTCCAGTAAGTTTTGTATCTTTGAAAGACAATTGATTGTTTTTACACATAAAATACGGCACAGAATATATACAGTTATAGCCTTGTGAATAACTAGCTGAAGGCAAAAGTTTCCTGAATTGACTTTGTGAGAACAAGAATTTCTTAGAATTATATAAATTCTAAGAAATTGTTATATTTATTTTACACTTCAAATAAGAATGGGGAAATGTTCAAGATAACATATTTTGTGTGTGTTTTTGTTATTTAGTTAACAAACATGTATTGTGTGCTTTCTATGTAATGGGGACTTGGGATGAAAGAAAAAAAGACACATACCTGCTTTTCAAAAAAGCTTATAATTATGGAGGAAAACATAACTAAAAGACCAGCATTAGAGCAGATATATGCAAAGCTATGAAAGGGAAAAGCCTGGAGGGAAAGGCCAGGTCACACTTGAGAGGCTGGGAAAACCTTCACAGATTATACCTTTTGCAGTTGAGGGATCCAAGACTTCCTTCAGCCATGATTCCTGCTGCTGCTTACAAGACTTTGAGTGAATGTGGAAACAGATACTGCCTGTGACTTCATGAGACTTACAGGTACTAGATAAGGTACCGAAGGCTACTTGTTGGGCAAGCATATGAAAGAGAGTTTATTCTGATAAAGGGAAGACAGTGTGTACAAAGAAACTAAAGGTTGGATGTGGAGGGCTCATACCTATAATTCTTGCACTTTGGGAGTCCAGGTGGGAGGATTGCTTGAAGCCAAGAGTTCAAGACCCTCCTGGGCAACAAAAAGAGACCTCCTCTAGGAAAGAAGGAAGGAAGGGAGGGAGGGAGGGAGGGAGAGAGGAAATAAGGAAGGGAAGAGAAGAGAAACAAAGAGAAGAAAGAAAGGGAAGAAGGAAGGCAGGAAGGCAGGAAGAAAGGAAGGAAACACACACTGGAAGATCTGGCTGGTTATAGCACATTCATCTCATATACCAAGAGTAGAGACAGGCAGAATTTGGGAACTGGGTATCTCAATGCCAACATGAATGCAAATACAATAGCTTATTGTAGTTTTATCTGGTATTTCAAGTCTATACCCATGCCTAAGATACTCTCCATGCCAATACACTGATCAGTCTCTATTTATTGCAATGCTTCCAGATCCCAATTCCTATTTTGCTTCCTATTCTAGATAGTTGTACTGTACCATGTCAGTACCTCTGAGATAAGTTTAACCGTTGCTGTTCAAAAAACGTACCATGCGTTAGACCCATGTCATGTGATTGTCACACTGAAGTTAGTGGTAAACGTTTATTATTTGGGCCTTTGTCACTTGACATCTATCCAGCATGCTGACTCCTTTCTTCTTGGATTGAATTCCATGCTATATGTGCTTTAACACAGGGCAGAAACCACCTTTAACTACACAAGAAGTCATATTTCTGCTTTCATGTGCACTTGGGAGCCCAAGGGTGATAAGGCCTGGCCAATCATTTGCAACTGAGTGGACATCAACTCAGAACCTGGAAACTTTGAAATGTTTTCTGGTGAAAAATCTGCTTCTTCCCATGGTGACAGACATAGTGGATTGTGCTACTCTGTTTTTGGACAGATCTTGTGGTGTCACCACCCCAACCTCTGCCCAGGAAAAGCAGTGATGCTACCTTCATTAGACAAGCTCAGTGGCGTTGTTCCTGGTGAGGTAGCTTCACACCAAACCATCTGGTCTTTTCAGAAATTTTATGAATTCCTCAATAACTTTTAAGGCATCATTTTCTGCTTTAATTAGTCAAAAAATATTTCAACTAAAACTACTATAAATAATAGATATTAAACAAAGTTTTAAAAATATCTCAACCTTCAGAATATTTAATAATGCAAAATCACTAAATAAAATTATTCTACATTAGCCAGTTTTAACATTTTGCCATACTTACATCTTGCTTTGAAAAGAAAGTTTCTGACATAATGAAATTCATAAGTAAATATTTCAGAATGCATCTCTGAGAAGGAAGAATCTTCTCCTAAATAATCATTCACGTATAAATTTTGCACTGACGCAATATTACCTAAAAGATAATTCATATTAAAATGTCTTTAATTTTTCCAAGTGTTTCTTTTATGCTTTTTTAATCCAAAATTTAACCAACAATCATGTATTGGTTACCACAACTTTAATCTTCATTAATGTAAAACAGTGTTCTTACCTGTTTGGCACTTCACTATATTACTACTTTTGAAGAGTGCAGAGTACCCACAATCCATATTTTGTATGAATGTTTTCTTAGGATTATATTCAGTAAATACTTTGGGAAAAAACAACAACAAAAAAAAACAAGCAAAGAAAAACACACAGAAAATGTGATTTCCTTCTCAATTCATCACACTAAAGGCTCAGGATGTCAGTTGGTTTCATGTTTTACAATTAGTAAAAGAAGCAGAACAGTGGTTGCATGGTGAAGATGCCTGGCAAGAGGTGGGAGGGATGAATTACAAAAGGACACAATTACACAGCATCATATAGGAGAAGTTTATGGGGGTGATGAATATGATCATTATCCTGTTTATAGGATGATCTCCTAGGTGCATGTAAACAATGAAATGTACCAAATTGCACTATTTATTTATTTATTTATTTTTTGAGTTGAAGTCTCATTCTATCACCCAGACTGGAGTGCAGTGGCTGCTCCTGGCCACCACAGCCTCGACCTGCTGGGCTCTGGCAATCCTTCTGCCTCAGCCTTCCGAGTAACCGGAATTTCAGGCGTGCGCTACCAAGCCTGGTTAATTTTTGATTTATTGCAGAGATGAGGTCTGATCAAGTTGCCCAGGCAGATCTCGAACCCACGGACTCAGGCTATTGACTCATCTCAGCCTCCCAAGGTGCAGGATTACAGGCTGAGTCACCAAGCCTGACTTAAATTGCACAATTTAAACTTATGCAATTTATTGTTAATTAATTATACTTCAAAATAACTTTAAAAGTGTGTGAGAAAAATAAAATTTATTAATCAAAATAAATGTTTAAATATTAAGCAAAATGAGA
This sequence comes from Carlito syrichta, assembly GCF_000164805.1. Lineage (NCBI taxonomy): Eukaryota > Metazoa > Chordata > Mammalia > Primates > Tarsiidae > Carlito > Carlito syrichta. Next base: position 222,943 of record NW_007001819.1, read on the forward strand.
TTTTAATTTAAATAAGTTCTACTCTATAAGATATCTTATTATAAGTTACCTTTTAAAAATATATTTTGGTGTTTCATATCATTCCTAAATCTATTAGACAGTGGACCCATTTGTTCCTTAACAAGCGATAATTTTTTGCTGAACTCATGTTTCCCATTACACAGTTTGGTAAGGATGGACATATTGAAAGAGAAGATAGCTAGAGAAAAACTAGGCAGACAGACAGGGCAGGTCCCCTGGTAACAAGCAGCGAACTTCCTGCAGGCCTCACAGACTGATACACTAAAGTTGATAAACAAGTTCCCTACAAGCACCACAGGTAAGGCAAGAAAACACTCACTGTTGGATTGGAAAACATACTAATCAACTCACTGCTAAGTGCCTACCAATCAGCTCACTATTAGGTCCCTATCTCCAACTGATTGTGTCTTAGTACTGATCAATCAGCACAGCTAGTGCCAATCAATCAGCTCACAGCTACTGCTAGCCAATCAGGGTGGTTCGAGGGCTATATAAGCACCTGGTTTCAGCTCCAAATTGACAAACCCCTCCCTCTGTGGGAGCCTTTTGTCCTCTTAAATAATCCTGCTCTTCCACGTTCTGGTTGTCCGTGTCCCTCATTCCTCCTGGTTGCAAGAGACAAGAACCCAGACCTAAAAATCTACAGAAGATCTTCGGAGCCAAAGAACCACACACCCTGGATTGCCAGCTGACTGAGCCAGCTGGACTGGGAGAGCTGCCGGCAGAAGGCAAGACTCTGAAGTTGAGACACTTCTAGGGTCCAGCCCACGTAATCAGTAACAACTCTCAGGGCTTGACTTGCCAGCCCATTACAGACAACACTCCCGGGACTAGGCTTGCCAGCCCATCAGGCTGACATTCCTTCAGGCTCAGCTTGCTAACCCAATGAGCTGACATTCTCGCACCCCAATCAACCAGAAAAAAATCTGCATCAATATGTTAGTCTTTGAATGCACTTATTGAACACAGTGTTCAGTGTACAGTGTTAACACCTGGTAGTACAAGAATGCACCTAACCTCTGACTCAAAGACCTCAGTGTATGAAGCTTTATTAATATCATCAATTTATTATGAATAGAACAAAATTGATCATGCTATAGCTACACATGGAGTATCTATGAAGCATTTTTCTTAAGATGTGAATCAGGTGCTTATTGTTATATTACAGTCTGCCTCAAAATTCAGTAGTATATACTCCAATGACTATTTAGCTTGCCTACAAATCTATTTGCAATTTAGGTGGGGTGTGATGAGAAAAACCTGTCTCTACTCCACACATCATCAGGACATTTCACTGGAGGATGAAGAATCCACTTTCAAGAAGGTACACTCACAGGGCTGGACATGTTAGTGGTGGCTATTTCTTGGAAGTCAATGAAAATGTGGTTTGAGGTATGTTTTCTTCTCCATGTCAGACCATCTAAGGACTTCTAAAAATTCCTCACAACACGGTGGCTGGGTTTTAAAAAGACAGTCACAAATCTCCCCACAAAAAACCAGGAAGAAATGCATGGTATATTTTGACCTAGCCTTGGATATCCCATAAAGTCTCTTCCACCATACTGTTTTGACTAAGTCAGTCACTAGTGTCCATCCAAGTTTAAAGGAAGAGAATTTAGGCTTCATCTGTGAATAGGTAATAAAAAGTTTGTGAAAGAGCATGTGAAAAGGTACTTATTACAGGGGATTCTTTGTCTAAATCAATCTGCTACAACATAATTCATTTAAGATTCACTTAGTATTTCAGAACTTAGTTCTTTTAAATTGCTGTTTCCTTATAATACTTACATTCATTATTCATGATTGTTTACAGTAACAACTTAATATATGGAGAAATTCAATAGTTTCAATTTTATACATTTTTCTTAAGGAAAAAGGAAGCATACAACTTTCCTTTTTCTTCTCATGGAAATCTCAAACTGTAATATGACTGTGAAATAATTAAAATACACACAATTGCAAAGCAAAATGCAAGTGCATTTAAGTTAAAAGTCAGTGAATTTTGGCGAAAACGATTTTAGTATGTTAAGTCCTTTTGATTGATTCTGCAGCCAAATTCAAACTGGATTACTAATAGTTTGTTTTCAGTTTTTACTTTACTTTGTAATTCTACAGTTAGGTCTTTATGTATATTTTATTTATACTGATTAATAAAGACTGCATTTATTTATGGATATATACACATACATAGAGCTCCACAAATATATAATGTTATATGTACATACATGTGTGTGTATGTGTGTGTGTGTGTGTGTGTGTGTGTGTGTGTGTCTGTGTGTGTGTATGCAGAGAGAGAGAGAGAGAGAGTGATTTTGGTGTCATATTACATAAACAGAGAAACACAAGCAAGAACTATAGAGTGGTAGAAAAAGAATAGATTTGGAGTTGGATATAACTTATTTAAATTCTCTTTCTATATCTCAAATAGGTTGGTTGCTTAATCTTTCTGAGCATTCAGGTTTTTTTAATCAGTAAGATAAAAATGATGTAATTTATGGACTGAATGATTATATGAAATAATTGAAATGGGTATGCTAATTTCCTGGTACATAGTGAATGCTCAGTTCTTGAATTGTTTTTCTTCCTTTTCACTCCAGTTTGTCAACACTATTCTATTGATATTTACACCTCTGATTTATTTTAGTATTTAACACATTGTACTTATGTGTTCTTTCAGAGACCTTAAGTACTCGTAACCATATTCACCTTTGTAATTATAGATGCATGTGATAAATAAAGGTTGGAAAATTAAGCTTCCAATATTGATAATGACTTTTTAATATTTAAGTAGCTCGTACATATTTACAAAATACTTGCAAATATTTTCTTTCCATACTATAGGTCTGTGAGCTTTGATTTTACCTAGTGTATACAGATGAAGAAACTGAAATGAAGAACATTTGAATCGTGACCCAGAGTATGTAAATAGTAAGAAATAATATTATTTAGAAGCCAGTTTACATTCCCGTGTTTATACGCTATCTCATATTTAGGGTTAATTGCAAATAAGCAACAGCCAAATAGAATTAACATAAAAAATATGCTGTTGTGTTTGATAAATTCAGCACTAGTTATTCCAAAAGATTGGGAGCTTAGAAATTTGCAGAAAGCAATCACCATTAATGAGTTAATCTCAAGAGACAGTGTAGTTCATACTAACTTCCAACTGGAATGAGTCAATCACTTCTGAAGGGCATAGCTTGGGAAAGAAGAACAGCAAAGAAAGCTTGGTTTGATATTGTCAGAAAACTCATAAATGTTTCATAAGGACTCCGCAGAAGAAGATAAAACCTCTCCAAATGATCTCTTTTGATTTTCTCATAATGGGAAGATTACAAATCCAGATGAAACATCAGACCAGAATGAAGACCTGCCTTTTGAAAACCTGAAAATGCCTTGTCAAAATCCATTTTCTCCTATCTGATCCTGCATGTTCCTGCTCCTCTCTGCACTTGAAGAAAATAAGGTTATCAGATTGTCACAGCAAGGGCAACTATGAAGTCACCCAGAGAGAGAGAGAGAGAGAGAGAGAGAGAGAGAAACAAACCACCCCACTCCACTCTGACTGGCTGGCAGAACTGATTCTCTATTCATTGAAAAGAGCCAACTTGCACTGGGTCAGATTCTTTTAAGGGCTCTGGGTAGTTGTCTTTTTAGTCTGATGCCTACTAGATCTGCAGCTGCGGTTGGTCAACATTATAACCAACACCGAATTTCCCCTTGGACAAATGCTATGAATGTTACACATATTTTTAAAAATGTACTGAAATTCATTATAAGCTGTGCAACATTATACCATATATTTTTTATAAAACATGTTTTCCTGTTTATACCATTGATAACAGTTTTCACTGTAGAATGGTGAAAAACACAAACACGCAAAATAAAATAAAATTCCTATGATTACATCAAAATGTTTAACATCCTCTTATTATCTGTAGATAGAGATATAATAAGAGGGTGCTATATCGGCATATACTATTTTCATACATAAAATATACGCAAAACATATATCTATTATGTATTTTTATGTTTTTATTATATAATAATAATATACACATATGTATATATGCATTTACAAAGGATTTATAATTACAGACAGACATACACCACACCCATAATTTTTACTGTGTATCTTGACCAGTTTACTTATTTTTCCTGCTATTCTCAAGACGACCTTGCCTACCATTCTGTGTTGCTTGAGACTTGACAAAGTTGGTACAGAAATGGTGCTAGATGATGAATGGGCTTAAGATCCTGATGTGTCTCTTCTCACTCCTAATGCACCACTGATTCTGTTCGATTATTACCATGAACCATGGAATGCTGTATAAACACTTTTGCCTCTATACTCTTCTTGTAGTTCTGATGACTATAATAGTATTTTTCTTCCCTCTGTAATTAGAATAATTTCTGTTCTTTTGATGTAACCAAAGAGCAGAAATTGCTGAAGAAAAGAATTTTGGAGAAAAATATTTGCTCCCCTCTGCAACTTTTTATGTGGAGAAGATACTCTCTCACAACATACACTTGAGTAAATGGTAATTTTATTTTCTTTTTTTGTGTGTTTTCTATCATTGTACGATAAATGTTGTTACCTAATGAGCCCAACTCTATCAAGCTTGAGTCTTACCTCCTTCATGAAGCATCTCTGGATTTTCTAGACAGGGGTCCCCAATCCTCGTCCCCCACACCTGGCCACAGACTGGAATGGGTCGGTGGCCTGTTAGGAACCAGATCGCACAGCAGGTGGTGAGCAACAGATGAGCCAGCTCAACCTTCTGTCAGATAAGCTGCGCATTGGATTCTCACGGGAGCTCGAATCCTATTGTGAACTATGCATGGAAGGGATCTAGGTTGCCAGCTTCTTATGAAAATCTAAATCCTGGTGAGCCCCCCTTCTCCCTGCCCACCCATTCATAGAAACATTGTCTTCCAAGAAACTGGTCCCTAATGCCAAAAAGTTTGGAGACCGTTGTTCTAGATCATAGAAGTAATCTTATTCATTTGGGTCCTTAGGATTACAAACATTTTATATGTAATCCTTCATTACTTTCTGATAACCCTTGCATAAGAGACTTCCCACTAGATGTGCATATGTCTTTTCTTCCCAGTTGTTTTCAGCTTTGAAGACAAGGGCCATGAAGCTATATCTTTATATCATCATAGATGTAGTACTGAGTGTTGTACATTAAAAGGGGTTCAAGGAAGGGCTCTGTGGCTCAACCTGTAATCCCAGCACTTTGAGAGGCTGAGGCGAGTGGATTGCCTGAGCCCACAGATTCGAGACCAGCCCGGGAAACTTGATGAGCCCTCATCTCTACAATAAATAAAAAATTAACTGGGTATGACTGCACCTGTAATTCTGGCTTATTGGAAGGCTGAGGCGGAAAGTTCACCGGAGCCCAGCTGGTCAACGCTGGGATGGCCCTGAGTGTGCCATTGCACTCCAACCTGTGTGAAGGAGAAGACTTCAACTCAAAAAAAAGGGGGGCTCAAGATATCAAAACATACAAGACTGTGTGTTTGGTTAAGTGAAAGATATATGTATTTGCATTTTTGCCATGTTAATGATAGTCTAGCATAGTGAAATGAAAACTAAACTTCAAAGAATCTATTCTTAAAAAAATACATCAAATTTAGTAATTGAATCAATATTTTTATGTTTCGAACTTTATGTTAAAGGGTTCATGGTGGCAATTATCCTGTCTTATTTGTACTGGAAACTTTATATATGCATGTCTATATGACAGAGTTAAAACTTAATGTTTGTTGAAATCATAGATAAATGCTACAATTTACCTTCTCAGCTCATTTCTTTTGCATACAACAGTCCTTAAAATATCTAAGAAAAACTCTTGTGCCTTTCTGTTGCCTTCTCTTTTCCAAGCTAAATATCCTGAGGTCTATCATCTGGCTTTGTTTCTAGATTATCAAGTATTATGGTTGATTTTCTCTGGAGCTGGTTCTGATGACCATTGGCCCTGTTGAAGTTCAGCAATCAGAACTAAGTATAATCCTTTAAGCTATTATTTATTCATCCCACTTTTTTCCTGCTAGCTGTGTATGTTGATGCATACACTTTACTTACTACTTTAGAGATAAGACTAAATGTTTGGTGGCTGGCTATATAGAAGAAAGAAAAGAAAAAAATGATATTATCATGATAACCTCTGGGAAACAAAAGAATCTCCATTCCTCCCCATTCCCATATAAATCCTGTTGGCAATCAAAAATAATAAGGGAGTAGTTGAGATGCCCAGTTGGTCTACACTCAGGAATGGATTTCAGGAGTCCAAAATCTAGAAGTTAAAGGATAATGTTTACCATCATGAAATCATACATAAACATAAAACCCACTGATAAAGAAAACACACAGATGAGGCAAAAAAATCTTAACATTATAGAAAACCAACAAGCCACAATGACACAAAATATGGGAAAAAGAAAGAAATAAAGTATGTGTAAAACAACCAGAAAACAATTAACAATTGACAGGAACAAAACCTTAAATATCAATAATAACTTTAAATGTAATTGGAATAAATTCTTTATTTAAAAGATATAGACTGACTGAAGGGATCAAAAAAATGACCTAACTATATTCTACTGACAAGAAATTCATCTTACCTGCATAATCACATATAGACTAAAAGTAAAGGGATGAAAAAAGATATTTCACAAAAACAGAAACTAAAACCAAGCTGGACTAGCTATACTTATATCAGATAAAACAGACTTTAAGTCAAAAACAAATTTTTTTTTGAGTTGGAGTCTCACTCTGTTGCCCAGTCTGGAGTGCAGTGGCATGCTCATGGCCACCCCAGTGTCGACCTGCTGGGCTCAGGCAATCCTTCTGTTTCAGTCTTCCAAATAGCCAGAACTACAGGCATGTGCTACCATGCCTGGCTAATTTTTTTTATTTTATTGTAGAAATGAGGTCTCACCATGTTGCCCAGGCTGGTCTCGAACTTGTGGGCTCAGGCAATCCTTTCACCTCGGTCTCCCAAAGTGCTGAGATGACAGGCTTGAGCCACCATGCCTGGCCTCAAAAGCAGTAAAAAAAGAATTTTATTGCATAATGGTAAAGGGATCAGTGATACCAGAGGATATGTAAATATATATTAACTCAACAATAGAACTCTCAAATTCATGAAGCAAGTGTTACTAAGTCTAAAGAGAAAGATAGCTTCATACAAATATTATGAGACACTTCAACACTCCACTCACAAGATTTGATGGATAACCTTGACAGTAAATCAACAAAGAAACATTGACTTTAAAGATTAACTTTAAACTGGACTTTAGACCATGTGGCCCTAACAGATTTTTACAGAACATCTTATCCAACAAACTGCAGATTATACATTCTTCTCATTGGCATATGAAATATTCTTCAGGATAGGCCATATGTTAGACCACAAAACAAGTCTTAATAAATTTTTAACAACTGAGATTATATCAAGTATTTTTCTGACCACAATGGAATAAAACTATAAATTAATACCAAGAGGAACTTCAAAAACTATCCAAATATAGGGAAATAAAGGACATGCTCTTGAATGACTGTGTCAATGATAAAATTAAGAAGAAAATAAAATAAAAATCTAGAGATAAATAAAAATGAAAATACAGTATACCAACACCTCTGAGATACAGCAAAAGCAGTACTAAAAGAGAAGTTCATAGCAATAAACAGCTACATCAAAAAATTAGAAAAATTAAAATAAACAACATAAGAAAGATCCTCAAAGAAATAGAAAGGCAAGAACAAACCAAACCCCTAGTTACAGAAGAAAAAATAACAAAGATTAGAACAGAATTAAGTGAAATAGAGATTTAAAAAACAATAGAGACAATGAACCAAAGTGAAAAGTTTGTTCTTCAAAGGATTAAGGAAATTGACTAGCCACTGGCTAGACTACCCAAGAAAAGAGAGACAAAACTCAAATAAACAAAAATAGAACAATGCTGCGATAAACATATGTGTGCAGGTATCTTTTCTATAGAGTGATTTGAGTTCTTCAGGGTATACTCCCAGTAGGGGGATTGCAGGGTCATATGGGAGGTCAATATTTAGAGCTTTTAGGAATCGCCACACTGTTTTCCACAGAGGTTGCACTAGTTTGCACTCCC
>NW_007001819.1:231240-244976 GCF_000164805.1 Carlito syrichta
GCCTTTGTCAGACCTGGAGTTGGCAAATACTTTTTCAGAGTCTGTAGGCTGTCTCCCTGCTCTCTCACAATAGCAAGAACCTGAAAGTAACCATGCTGTCCATCAAAAGAAGACTGGATTAAAAAAATGTGGTACATATACACAATGAATACTATGCAGCCATAAAAAAGAACAAAATCATGAATTTTGCAGCAGCCTGGATGGAACTAGAGTCTATAATACTGAGTGACCTCTCACAGAAACAAAGATCTGAGTATCACGTGTTCTTACTCATATAGTGGACCTTGAACATCCAATGTAATACTAGAAGAAAATGACTGAGAGTGGTGGGAAACTATGGGGAGGGAGGGGAAGGGAGATGGGATTAATGGTAGTAAATATCTGTCTGGGTATGGGGAGACACCTCCTATCAACAAGGGTGCCTGGACGAAGCATATTGGTATACCTAACCCTTAACTGTACCCCACAATATCATAATAAAAAAATATTAATTAAGAAAACAAAACAAAAAACAAACAAAAAAAATACAGGACAAAAAAGCAAAACAAAATAAAGAAAACAAAAATAGAAATAAGATACATTGCTACTGGTACCACAGAAGTACAAAAGATCACAGGTGACTATTATGAGCAATTATATACTCACAAACTGAAAAATCTGGAGAAAAATAATAATTTTTCTGAAACATACAACCTACCAAGATTCAATCAGGCAGAAATTGAAAACCTGAACAGAACGATAACAAGCAGCAACAAAATAGAATCTGTGTTAAAAAGTCTTCCAACAAAGAAAAACCCAGGATTGTATGGATTTACAGCCAAATTCTACCAAACTTCTAAAGAAGAACTAATACCAATACTCATCAAACTATTCCAAAAAAATTGAAGAGAACAGAATTTTTTCTAACTTATTCTACAAAGGAAGCATTATCCAGATACTAAAAACAGACAAAGCATACATAGAAAAGGAAATACAGGTGAATATTTCTGATGAATATTGGCACAAAAATCCTCAACAACATACTAGCAAACTGACTTTAACAGCACATCAAATATGTAGTGCACTATGATCCAGTGGGATTTATAGCAGGGATGCAAGGATGGTTAAATACACACAAATCAATAGATATGATACCTTACATCAACAGAATGAAGAACAAAAACTATATGATCATCCCAATAGATGCAAAGAAAGTGTTTGAAAAATTAACATCCCTTCATGACAAAAACTTTCAACAAGCTAGGCACAGAAGGAATATACCTAAAAATAATAAAGGTAATACACCACAAATCCACAGCTAACATTATACTGAATAGGGAAAAGTTGAAAATCTTTCCTATAGGAACTAGAACAAGATAAGAATGTCCACTTTCACCACTCCTATTCAACAGAATACTGGAAGTCCTAGTCAGAGCAATTAGGCAAGAGACACAAATAAAAGGCATTCAAATGGGAAAAAAGGAAGTCAAATTGTCCTTTTTAGCAAATGACATTATCACATTATTTTATATTAAGAAAAAGAACAAAAGATTCCACCAAAAAATTCCTTAGAACTTGTAAGCAAATTTATAAAGTTGACAGATACAAAATTAATGTACAAAAATTAGTAGCATTTCTATAGGCCATTAATGATATAACTGAAAAAGAAATCAAGAATACAATTTCATTTTTACTAACTATAAAAGTGATAAAATAAAATACATAAGAATTTATTTAACCAAGGAGGTGAATAATCTCTATAAAGAGACCCACAAAGCACTTATGAAATAAAGAGAATAAACCAAATAGAATTAATATTATAAAAAAAGTACTATCCCGAGTAATATACAAATTTAATGCAATTCCTATCAAAATGCTACTGCTACTTTTCACATAAATTGGATAAAAAAAAGGTCCTAAAATTTGTATGGAGACAATAAGAAGCCACAATCACAAAAGTAATCTTTTTTTTTTTTTTTGAGTTGGAGTCTCACTCTGTTGCCCAGACTGGAGTGCAGTGGCTGCTGCTGAGGCAGTCTTGATCTGCTGGGCTCCAGTGAACCTTCCACCTCAGCCTTCCAAGTAGCTGGAACTACAGGCACACACTACCACGCCCGGCTAATTTTTGATTTATTGTAGAGATGAGGTCTCGCCAAGTTGCCCAGGCAGGTCTCGAACCCACGGCCTCAGGCAATCCACTCACCTCAGCCTCCCAAAGTCGTGGGATTACAGGCTGAGCCACCGAGCCCGGCTCACAAAAGTAATCTTAAGAAAAAACAAATATCTGAAGGCATCACATTACCTAACTTCAAAACGTATTGTAAAGTTATAGTGACCAAGAAAGCATGATATTGGTATAAAAATAGATACATAAATCAATGGAATAGAATACAGGACCTCCAAATAAATCCACATATTTACAGTCCACTGGTTTTTGACAAAAGTGTCAAGAAGATACATTGAAATAAAGATATCCTTTTTAATAAAAGGTGTTGGGAAAATTGGATAACCATATACAGAATAATGGAACTGCCTCCTATACCTCACCAAATACAAAGAGCAACTTAGATGGATTAAAATTTAAATGTTAGACTCAGAACCCTATAACTACTAGAAGAAAAGCTAGGGGAAATTCTTTAGGACATTGGACTAGGCAAAGATTTTATGGCTAAGACCTCAAAAGCATGGACAACTGAAACAAAAATAGACAAATGAAATCATATTAAACTAAAAAAAACACAAAAAACTGCACAGCAGGAAAAGAAAAAAAAGGTGAAGAAACAAGTTGTTAAGTGGGAGAAAAATTTGCAAAATATTCATATGACAAGGGACTAATATCCAGACTATACAAGGAACTCAAACAACTCAACAACAACAACAATAATAATCCCATTAAGAAGTGGGCAAAGAATATGAATAGAATAAATAATTCTCTAAAGAAGACATGCAAAAGGACAACAGGCATATGAAAAAATGCTCAACATCACTAATCACCAACGAAATACAAATCAAAGCCACAATTAAGTATCATCTTACCCCCCTTAGAATGGCTACTTTGTTTTGGTTTGTTCTGAATTGGAGTCTCACTCCATCATCTAGGCTGGAGTACAGTACAGTGGCATGAATCACAGCTCCCCATAGCGTCAACCTTCTGAAATCAGGTGATCCTTCAGCCTCAGCCTCCTGAGTAGCTGGGACTACGAGTGAGGACCACCACCGCTAGCTCATTTTTTAAAGTTTTTTATTTTTAAGACTTTTTGTGAAGACATGGTCTTGCTATGCTTCCTAGGCTAGTCTTGAAGCCCTGGTTTTAAGCAGTCCTCCTGCTTCTGCCTCCCAAAATGTTGGAATCTTAGGTGTGAACCACCAGGAATTTATTATAAAGAATAACAAACTGGGAGGGATGTGGAGTAAAGGCATCTCTTATATACTGCTTGTGGAAATATAAGTTAGCATAACTACTATGAAAAACTATGAAAAACAATATGGAAATTTCTCAAAAATAAAAATAGAACTGCCATGCAAAACAGCAAACCCATCACTAAACACCCAAAAGAAAAGTGATCAGTGTATCAAATGGAAATCTATACTTGTATGTTTGTCACAGCGCAATTAACAAGAGCAAAGATATGGAATTAACCTGCATCTATCAACAGATAAATGGATAAAGAAAATATGATATATATACTCAATGGAATAGGATTCAGCTGTAAAAAGAATAAAATCATGTTATTTGCAGCAACAAAGGTAGAATCGGTGGTCAATATGTTAAGAAAAATAACCCAGGCACAGAAAGAAAAATATTGCATGTTATCACTTATATGTGGGAGATAAAACAACAACTTGATCTCATGGAGACAGAGAATAGAATAAAAAAATACAAGAGATTGAGAAGAGTGTGAGGCTATAAAGGAGAAATGAGGAGATGTTGGTAAATGGGTACAAATTTACAGTTAAATAGAAGAAATAAAGTCTAATGTTTAATGGCAGACTAGGGTGACTATAGTTAGCAGTAATATATTGTATTTTTCAAAGTAGTTGAAAGAGAGGACTTGAGATTATACCAACACACACAAATGATAAATTCTCTAGGTGATGGTTACTGCAAATACTCTGATTTGGTCATTACACATTCTATGCATGTAAAAAATACTGACATATGTCTCATAAATATGTAAAGCACTATATGTCAGTAAAATGAAAAAAAAATTTTAAAAATGTTGACCATTCTAAACAGACCTAGAAAAGAGAGAGATTCTTAAACTGTTTCTTATTGACTTTTTTAATTTCTCAAAAGCAATTCTGAGACATAAATTTGAAGCAAATGATTTATTGAAAGGTGATCCCAGAAACACTGACAGGGGAATGAGGAAGTGATACCAAGTAGAAGAGAAAGTCAATTCAAGTTATGCTTTACTGAGCAGACCCTTGCTGTGGGTTACAGAGGCTCAGTCCAGTTGGAACCTATTAGAAACGATATAAAAGATGCTTCAAATTATCTCAACTTGTTAGGACGGGTTGAAGAGTGTCCCAGCAGCTTTACTTCCTGGCACTTCCGGTTTTTCTGCTTCAGGATGACTGAAAGGCTGCGGGTAGAAAGTTAGGCTATGACATTGTTGGAAGTCGTAGAAATATATTTGCCAAAGAGATTTTGATTGATCATTTATAGCAGCTGCCACAGCATGTATATCAATATGTAGAAATATAGATTTTATCCTTTGGGTCTCTAGTTTTCTTTCTCTCTCTCTTTCTTTCTTTCTTTCCTTCCTTCCTTCCTTCCTTCCTTCCTTCCTTCCTTCCTTCCTTCCTTCCTTCCTTCTTTCCTTCTTTCCTTCTTTCCTTCTTTCTTTCTTTCTTTCTTTCTTTCTTTCTTTCTTTCTTTCTTTCTTTCTTTCTTTCTTTCTTTCTTTCTTTCTTTCTTTCTTTCTTTCTTTCTTTCTTTCTTTCTTTCTTTCTCTCAGTCTTGCTCTTTGTCGCCCAGGCTGAAGTGCAGTGGCACGCTCACAGTCATCGCAGCCTCGACCTGCTGGGCTCAGGTGATTCTTCTGCCTCAGCCTTCCAAGTAGCTGGAACTACAGATGAATACCACTATGCTGGGCTAGTTTTTATGATTTATTGTAGACATGCGGCCTCACCAGGTTGCCCAGGCTGGTCTCAAACCCCTGGACTCAGGCAATCCTCTTGTCTTGGTCTCCCAAAGTGCTGGGATTACAGGCTGAACCACTACACCTGGCTGGGTCTCATATTCATTATCTTCTTCATGGTTATTCTCTTGGTCAGCAGAGACAAACGATGGAATTGCCCTATTGTATTTCTACACACAAAGAACAACACATTCTATGAGGTCTAACATTTAAGGTCATGAACTTAGCACTATGTGTTTACATTGGCAGCATTATGCAAGCATCTTGGTAAGGTATAATAACCTTCATATATCAGTGTCTCACAGCTGTGTTCATGATGATGTGTAGCGATGTCTTGCTGAGTGGCATTCATTATTGTTGTTGCATATTTTTGTGTATCATCGCGAGAACGTTGGAGCTTAAATGAGAGCAACGAGCAAACATTAATTTTTTTTTTGTTAAACTTGGCAAGAGTGGAAGTGAAATCAGGGACATGTTAGTCCAAGTTTTGGAGGATAATGCCATGAAGAAATGGCAGTGTACAAATGGATAAAACGTTTTTCTGAGGGGAGAGAAAGTGTCACTTAGGAAGAGAGGTTAGGATCGCCAGAAATGAGCAGAACTGACAAAAACATTGCAAAAATTAGTTGAATTATGCATCAAAATCATCAGCACACTGGGAGAAGCATAGCAGATCATATAAACATCAATAGATAAACAGGAAAATCTTAACTGAAAATCTTGGCATGAGAAAGGTGTATATAAAATGGTCCCAAAGGAGTTCTTGCATCATGACAATGCACTAGCTCACACGGTACTGTCTGTGAGGGAGTTTTTAGCCAGTAAACAAATATCTATATTGGAACACCCTTCCTACTCACCTGATCTGGCCTCCAATGACTTTTTTCTTTACCCAAATATAAAGGGAATATTGAAAAGAAGACATTTTGATGACATTCAGGACATCAAGGGTTATTATGATATATGTTATTATGATGACAACTCTGATGGTCATTCTAGAAAAGAGTTCTAAAATTGCTTTGACAGGTAGACTAGGTACTAAGGTTGGGGCATAGCTTCCCAAAGGGAGTGCTTCAAATGTGACTGTAGTGATACAGCAATGTGGTATGTAGCAATTTTTCTAGGATGAGTTGGCTAACTTAATTGTCAGATCTTGTATCTCCAAATATTTATCTCCAACTCTACTGTTGTGTATCTGTTGAAACACCCAGGAGTCCAATAGCTTTTGACAATAAATTTTTAATGGGCTTTATCTGACGACTTGATTATAAAAAAAAAACACACACACATGAGGGGAAAACAGCTAAAAAAAAAAATCATTTGAAAGAGCAAAAAGAACTATTTTAAAATTCCAATAAGAAATCAAGAAAATAGAAATGTTAGTGATGCATCAAGAAATGAATATAATTTAAAGACTTTGGATTAATTTCTGCCACAAAATGTTTTGTGAGTTTAGAAATCACTTACTACAAGTCAACTCTCAGAGAAAGTCTGTAATGGGCTATACTTGCCAAAGTATCTAAGTCATAACCCAATAGAACCAATGACATCCCACAGTGTTTGTGAAGAATTACCTTTCAGAGATGTGTATGGGACTCTATTGGGTCACAAGCACTATAATTAGAGTTACCAAGATAGTTTTATGGAAGTAGCATTTTTTTTTTTTTTTTTAGTTTTAAGAGGAAGCTTTTTCTCTTTATGAAACAAGGAACAGTACAATATTAAATAAAATTTTTTAAGCTTTTTTTTTTTGCCTTTTACGCCTTGGCTACTCCTATCAAGGAGTTTTATGGTTTTTCCAGTTGGAAAGGGCTGCAGTCATGCCCAGTAACTCCTGGAGTGCCAGGTTCGCTCACAGAACAGGTCTCCAAAAGGGGAGGATACTGCATTTTGAAAAAGACCCTCTGACCTGAACATCTACATGTGCTTCTAGTGACTATGCTGACCTGAGTGTAAATAATGAAATGCCTCTTATTTCTCAGGTCTAAGAATCTTGTGATGAAATGTGTGTTGACACGGAGCCTTGGCATTTATAACTTGATGAATACCTCAAATCTCTAGATCTTCTAGGGCTTTCGATTTAGCAAATATAAATATAGAATGCCCCCCAAATTGGAAATACATATAAATAAGAATGAATACATATATATTCATTCAGAGTATATATAATATTTATATTCATACATATATTTTAACATTAGTGTGTCCTATAAACTATTTGAGATGCTAAAAATATTGTTTATCTGAAATTCAAATTTAACTTGTGTGTGTGTGTGTGTGTGTGTGTGTGTGTGTGTGTGTGTGTGTTTTCATCTGACAACCGTATTCTAGCTCCTGCTCTAGGGATAGAGCCCTCACCACTATCTTCCCCTGAAGACCACCCAGGTTAGAATACTGCTATATGATGCCACTGAGTAGGCATTTTGAGAATATTGATACTTTAACCCTCCCATATTTAGGGGGTTGACACTCTATTCTTACCACTATGTTGGCCTTATTTCAAAACATCTGGAAACATTAAAGAAACTTGAGAAATTAAATGGTACACCATCCCTCCCTCATCTGTAACTCATGCTTCATTTGTGAGTTCACTCATGTATCAAAAACCGATACACTGAGCCCTGAGCTCCCTCAGGATCCTTTCCCTCATAAATTTGAAATAATACTCCAAGGTCTAAGCACATCTTCTCCAGTTCTCTTAACAGCAAAAGCATCTGCTCCAGCACAGAACTAATTCTATCACATTATATTCTGTTTTCAAGCACTCCTTAATCTACTACTCATGTCTCTTTGCCAAGGACATTCTTTGAGCTTCATGTGTGCTCTTTCACTCTCTTCCCTTCCCTGGTGTCTTCTTATTGCTCTTATTGCTTTTGAATTTTGATAAAGGGGAGTCTCCATTATAATAATAGTACTCAGAGTTGTTGTCCTTGCATAGAAATAAAAAGAAAAAAAAATCACTTATGCACTGCCCCCCTCAGATGTCAAGATTTGATTACCATGGGATGTTATCTCAAATTATTATGAGAACCATTTGCATGTGGGAGAACTTTGAATTTAGGTGCTCACAGTAGGCAGCCAGTAAATTACCCAGATCATAATTGGAAACTGTGAAGTTCTCCTCATTTTTATGTTTTGTAGAACAAAAGTTAAAGTGTAAATACAAAGTAAAGTATTTATTCCATGAACCAGGCATATGGATACATTGATGATACCCCCAACACACATTTTTAAATAAGAATAATGTTTGAAAATATGTAGGAGAATTAGCCAAATGATTGATTGATAGTTTCAATTTACATTATGAGTTCACATGATATTAAGTATATATTTAAAATTAAGAAATTAAGGTATAGCACAGAGTTTTACACCTCTAAGATTAAGATTTTATGTCAAGATGAATAGATTATTCCACACACTATTTTTTTTTTTTTTTGAGTTGGAGTCTCACTCTGTCACCAGGCTAGAGTACAGTGGCACACTCATGACCACTCCAGCATCGACCTGCTGGGCTCCAGCGATCCTTCTGCCTCAGCCTTCCAAGTAGACAAATTACAGGTGTGCGCTACCACTCCCGACTAATTTTTAAATTTAGTGTAGAGATGGGGGTCTTGCCAAGTTGCCCGGAATGGTCTCGAACCCGCAAGTTCAGGCAATTCACTTGCCTTGGCTTCCCAAAGTGCTGGGATTACAGACTGAGCCACCGAGCCTGGTCACACACTCTTTTCTTTACATTCTGGGGAACAGAGCTCAACTCCATCTCAGTTCCCATGGAGTTAAGTAGGGCCATGCAATGGGTTATGTAATAGGTGTGTCCAAAAGAATGTGGACATTTGCATGTATGTCCTATCTGTCACATTGAGAGAGAGATCTGTCACATTGATCTCTCTCCATCCACAGACTGAATAGAGAGAACTATGGAGGTCTAGAGTTTGGGACTGCACAAGATAAAAGGGACGGAGTCACCACTGAAAGAAAGCCTTTCAGGAGAATTTTCTGACGGAAACACCCACACTGGCCTACAATATGAGCAAAAAATAAGCTGTTTCTTAATAGTTGAAATGTTTTATTTAATGCTGAAAAATTTACCCTATGGGAAAAATAAACCTTTATTAAATAAAGACTTTATTTTTTAAAAAGCAGTCAGCTTTTTAGACAAGTGGAGGATATATATTCATTTGTTCCATTCATTCAATAAATCAATAAATATTTTCCCAAATATGTGCTCAGCACCTATGACTTGATAGAGATTCTGCAGGCCATATACATTATTAAATGCATACTATATATCTATGCATCTTCCACCATGGAGCTTGAAATTTACTGAGGATGAGGAACAACAAGAAAACATGAAGTAAGCGTGTTCCTTACAATAAACACTACGAAGGAAACACAGGAAAGATTATTTCTATTGCTAAATACCTGCCTGCCTATGGTGATCATGGTCAACTTCTGGGAGTAGGTGATGTATAAGCTGAGCTATGATGGATGAAAAGGAACCAACTATACAGAGAATTAGAAAGGAGAGCATTAGCTAAAGGGAACATCAGAAGTCATTGAAACAGGAAAGGGACAGGCGAGGAAGAAAACCACTATTGCTGAATTATAGTGACAACTGGATAATGCGTAAATGGAAAAGTAGGCAAGAGACAGCCTATGTGCCCCATATGAATTATGCAACAATTTAAAATTTAGTTTAAGTGAAAACATGTTTATTTATGCTATGAAAAAAATTTAAGCTGAGGACTGGTGTAAAAGGATTGATTTTTTAAAAAATATCATTTAGGTTGATGCGCATAAAATTGAATATAAGGGAGTGAAAATAAAAGTGTAGGACACAAGCTAGTAAGATATCAAAGTGGTCAAGGTTAGAGATAACAACGACTTGGAAAAAGTGAGGTGACTCTTGACAGAGACAGTGGAAAATTTCAAGGCATAGTTGGGAGGCAGGATCAGCAGAGTGAAGTAAAGTTTGGATACGGTAATGTCCTCCAAAAGAGGAGGTTAATAATTATTTTCAGTTTTATAGCTTGATTACATGGTAAAAGTTGATATTATTTTCTTGATTGTAAACAAGATGAGAAGAGCAGGTATTCAGGGAAGACTAGGTTTCAGAACAAGACTGTCTTAAAAGATCAGTTTTGGGACCTGTTAACTTTATGGTGTTCGTGAGATACTCCAGAGACATCAGGTAGGGAGTTGGGCTTGAGAGGTTTAAGAAGGAGATTTAAGCCAGGTGTGGTGGCACATGCCTGTAGTTCCAGCTACTTGGAAGGCTGATGTGAAGGATCGCCTGAGCCCAACAATTCGAGGCTGTAGTGGCATGAGCTTGCCACTGCACTCTGCCCTGGGAGACAGAGTA
Organism: Carlito syrichta; assembly: GCF_000164805.1. Classification (NCBI taxonomy): domain Eukaryota; kingdom Metazoa; phylum Chordata; class Mammalia; order Primates; family Tarsiidae; genus Carlito; species Carlito syrichta. The sequence goes on from NW_007001819.1 coordinate 241,726, forward strand.
AGACTCAAACTCAAACTCAAATATATATATATAAATTGTAAACACAAGTATATGTTTAAAATCATGAGAAATAATGAGATCACCAAAGAAGAGTACAGGAAAATAGGGACGCTAAGGACTGAGCCCTGGGAAAAGGTCAACATGAACCAAACTCTAATAGTGTACAGCATCTGCTTACTTTCAGTTCCTTTTCCATACTCTCGTTGTTTCAACTCTGGGTATGGTGGTTTTGTTCTGCTCTCCTATTAAATTTCCTGCCTCCTTCTGTGCATATATAGTGGCTGATATGATACCTGTAATATTACAGGTTCTCAATTGCTCATAGTTGAAAGGAAGGATCAATCTTTCATAATAATGCCCACCTTTACAATCTTCCAATGTCATGCTCGCTTTTCAAAAGTAAGGAATCCTGAAAAAAGACAGAAACTGTGGGTCCTAAAGATCAAGTATGAAGACCAATTTAACAAAACCTAATTTCTGTACTCTGTATTCATTATGGAAACTCTAAGAGAAAGAGAGAGAGAGAGAGAGAGAGAGAGAGAGATTCTTAAGACTGGTATGTCTAAAATGTATTCAAGAAGCCCATTGACATTCTAGAGCATTCCAAATTGCTCGTTTCCATCCTCCAGTTTTAGTACAATAAATTTTTTAGTAACATCTAGGGAAATATATTTCTGGAGCACTAATTGTGCTGTTAAGGGAAAAGTGACTAAATCTGCTGTAAGGTTGAATTATTGGAATTAAATAATTCATTATAATCTCTATGTAAACCCTATTGGGGGAAAAAGCATACTCTCTGTATAGTTAGTTCTCTTCAAATTATTCTTGGAGATATAAAGGAGCATTACCTATTTTATGACTTGTCTTGTAAACATCACCCTTGAGTGAAATAAATTTTTTTTTTTAGTCCCTTCTCTCTGATTATATCTCTATCAGTCTGGCTTTCTCTCTGTGGAGACTAGCAACAAACCATAATGAATTTTCTTTGTGGTTATTCTACTTGCCTTTCCTATACTGAACTGTGAAAACCAAAGTTCCATTCAAATGAATAAACTTGGAAACATCTCTTCTATGCCAGATACTGTGCTGAAAGTTGAAGGTAATTGGGAATCACAAACTTGTCATCCAGAGAAATAGCAAAAGCACAAAGTATAAGCATAGGAATAAAAATGGCGTTTTAGAGGAAGAAAAATGTTGAAATGGTAAGATTTTTTGCTCTCGTGACTGGGTATGGACATTTATGGACAGAGACTGAGAGAACACTTTGGCAGTTTGGGACAAATTTAGTTTGAGTATGTTAACAATTACAAGCAGCTGAAAAACATACAAAATATTCTCAATATCACTAACCATCAGAGAAATGAAAATGAAAACCACAATGAGCTATCATTTTATACCAGTCAGAATGGCCATCATTTATAAAAATTAAGGAATAACAGATGTTGGTGTGGATGTAGAGAAAAGGGAATGTTCATACTCTGTTGATGGGAATGTAAATGAATTCAACCTATTTGGGGAAAAGTATGGAGATTTCTTAAATAACTAAAAATAGATGTACTATTTGACTTAGTACTCTCATGACTGGGTATCTACCCAAAATAAATCACTATATTAAAAAGACACCCACACTTGTATATTCATCTCAGCACTATTCACAATAAAAAAGTCATGAAACCAGTCTAAGTTTCCATAAATGCTTTATGAGATAAAAAAAGTGTGTATGTATGACCTGGAACACTACATAGTTATAAAGAAAATAAAATTATGTTCTTTGTGTCAACATGAATGGAGATGGAGACTATTATCCTAAGTGAACTAACTCTGAAACAGAAAACCAAGTACTGCGTGTTTTTACTTATACATGGACACTAAACAATGGATACTCATGAATTTAAAGACTGGACACAAAAATAGAGACTCCTGGGAAGGAGATAAGGGCTTAACAACTACTTGTTTGGCAACGCCCTTGGGTCCCCTCTCGCTCTGGGAGCTTTTCTGTCATCTCAATAAATCCTGTCCTCTCAAAAACAAAAACAAAAAACTCCCTACTGGGCACAATGTTCACTTTTCACGATCAGTATGCAACGTATTTATGTACCAAACCTGCACATGGATCCCCTCATCTAAAATAAATAAATAAAAAGTTAAAAATAATTAGGCAACTATATGTATTTTCTCTAGCATAAAGTGTGTTCGTGCATTTATGTGTGTGTGTGTGTGTGTGTGTGTGTGTGTGTGTGTGTGTGTGAGAGAGAGAGAGAGAGAGAGAGAGAGAGAGAGTGCGAGAGGAGACAGAAGAGGGGAGGTGTGGATTCCGCGTGCCTGTGTGTTTATGCGAAGGAAAGCAAGAGACCTGCACTGGAGTGTGACCCAGGGCGCTGCAGCTGCGTGTGTGTGTGTGTGTGTGTGTGTGTGTATGTTATAGGGTTTGAATCCTAAGATGAATGATAACATTTAAAAAAAGAATGAATTGGCATTAGTGTCCACATCATAATTGTTTTGGTAGCATGCTAAGATGTTTATATTTTAAAGGAAAAATAAATACATAAAAGAATCTTGAGACATCTGGGTCATATATTTGACTTTATAAGAAAGGTAGCGCTTAATTATAGGAAAACTGTGTACTTTATAATATTTTGATCTCTTTACTATCTGTAACTATCTGTGTGGTTTCGGATAGTTTATTTAATCAATCTGCCTCTTAGTTTTTTGCCTCTATAAAATAAAATTTAAAATTACTCTCTGATGTGTAGTTTTGTGAGAATTTATAATATAATGAATATAAACTTTTTGTGATGGAGCAGATTTTTCATTAAAATTGATTATATGTTTAGTGCAATATTTTACCCCTTTGTGATTGTTAAGTGTATATGTGAATTTAATTGGATCATGTGGTGCCCCGACATTTGGTCCAAGACTATCTCAAGTGTACCTGTCAGGATGTACCTCTGAGGGTGTTTTTGAATGAGATTAACATTTGAATTGATAGACTGAGAAAAGCAGGTTTCCCTGTGTCTCTTCCAATTAGTTAAAAACCTAAATTGAATAAAAAGTCTGTGGAAGCCGGGCTCGGTGGCTCAGCCTGTAATCCCGTGCCTTTGGGAGGCTGAGGCAAGAGGATTGCCTGAGCCCGCGGGTTCGAGACGCGCCTGGGCAGCGAGACCTCATCTCTACAATAAATCAAAAAATCAGCTGGGCGTGGTAGTGCATGCCTGTAATTCCGGCTACTCGGAAGGCTGAGGTGGAAGCAT
>NW_007001819.1:245069-252569 GCF_000164805.1 Carlito syrichta
GAGACTCCAACTTAAAAAAAAAAAAAAAAAGTCTGAGGAAGAGGGAACTATGCATCTTTTGCATGCCTTTAATCTTGGATTTCCTTTTCTCCTGCCTTTGGACTCAAACTTGGACTGGAACTTGCACACTTAGCTCTCCTGCTTCTCAGACCTTCAGAGTCATACTAGCAATGTATCATCAGCTTTTCTTGGTCTCCAACTTACCAACTGAATATCTTGGGTCTTCAGAGCTTTGTAACTACATGAGTTAATCTTCCATGGTAAATCACTTGCTAGATAGAGCTTACTGATCAGGCTCTATATTAGAACCCTGACTAATATATCTACTATGTTCAAAAGGGGACCCCCAAAACCAGAATTATTTGCAGTAAAAGTGTCTCCTAGAAGGTTAGTGTTCTAGGAACCCACTGACACCAGTTTATCAGCTAGCATTGTTGCAAGAGGCTACCTTCAGTTTCAGTGAATTTTTTTTTTTTTTTGAGTTGGAGTCTCACTCTGTCGCCCAGACTGGAGTGCAGTGGCTGCTCCCAGCCACCGCAGCCTCGACCTGCTGGGCTCCGGTGATCCTTCCGCCTCGGCCTTCCAAGTAGCTGGAACTACAGGCAAGCGCTACCACACCAGGTTAATTTTTTGATTTATTGTAGAGATGAGGTCTCACCAAGTTGCCCAGGCGGGTCTCGAACCTGCGGGCTCAGGCAATCCACTCACCTCAGCCTCCCAAGGTGCAGGATTACAGGTTGAGCCACCGAACCCGGCTTCAGTGAATTTTTTTTGGAAGAGTCTTTCAATGTGTCTGCCCATTTCATGATGGGTGATTTACAAGTGCACCTGCCCACACCACGTGGCGTGGTCAACTGTAATCCCTACCCTCCCTATTCACTCAATCTTGCCTGAGTGACTTTCTGTTTCTCTGGATGAAAAGCATCTTCAAAGGGCAATGTTTTGTTGATGTGTAAGAAATGAAATAAACAATGGCAGAAGCGCTAAAGGGCATCAAAATTGATAAGTTTTAAAACTGCTGTGAGCAGCGAAAAATATCTCAACAGGTGTATTGCACCAAATGAAGAGTACTTTAAAGGTGACTGAAGTTTAAACACATAAGAATAAAGATACCCACATGTTCTCACTCATATAGTGGACCTTGAACATCCACTATAATACTATAAAAAAAAAGACTGACAGTGGTGGGAAACTATGGGGGAGGGAGGTGGGATTAACGGTAGTCAATATCTGTCTGGAAATGGGGAGACACCCCTTATCAAAGAGTGCCTGAACAAAGCTTATTTGTATAGCTAACCCTGAACTGTACCCCACAATATCAAAATAAAAAATATTGATATAAAAGAATAAAGATACCATTGTTCATGAATAAATTCTGAACTTTTTGGGAGGTCTTCCTTGTATATAAGAAATAACCCTATGCAGTTTGGTTCCCTGAGAGTGTAAGCAAGCATATATATGTAGCTGGATTATTTAAAAAAGTAATCCGTGGCAAAAATTGAATGACTTGAGAAAAATGAAATAATTGCAGGAAAATCCAAAGGAAGGATGAATCATTGAGATGGTTGCTGTTGAAGACAATGAATGACAGAGTATGACTCTATGAGTACCCACAGAGAATATACCTTAGTATAGTCTACACAAGACATGGGGAAGTGGAAATTTGTCCCTTGAATCTCATGCCGTGTTTTTCAATGTCACCCAGGTATATTAATTCCCTTAATTTTTCTGATGATTCAGACTGTTGCAGCAAAAAGACCACAAGTCAGAGCCAAACAGTCATGATTCACCTGACACCAAGTGCCGTGAGACCACAGTTACGTATAACTGGTTGATTCTACAATGACTGGATCAGAAAGAAGGAACGTGAGACTGTGAGGCAGCAAATAGAATGTTTCCATCACACTCCATTAGGCCCATTCAAGTCATTCCCAAAGCAGCATGATTTAATAAAAAAAAGTACTGCAGAAGACTTAAGGTTGGATCACAATTTAGAGCAATCAGAGAGAAATCATGAAAAGTGGTAGGATTCTTTTTTTAATGAGGACTGAAAGTGATCTGATTTGAAATTACTTCCTGGCCTTAAGCCCTATCATCTTTTTCGCTTTCTGCTGGAGTGTCTTGTACTTTTCATTTCGTCTTTAGTCAAGAAGGTATCATTTTCTATCATGCTATATAATTTAAAATTTTCTAAATGTGAAAGGCTACAAGATACGTGAGAAGTTGCATTCTACCTTGAGATAGTTAGGAATCAGGACACCCAAAATATAGGTTCATTTTGACACTTGCTAGGTCTCTGACATTGGTCTAATCCCTTGTCCCCTCTAAGCCTCATTTTCCCTATTTTGTAAAAAAGGAAGATCTTTGTAGACTCTTTCCTTCCAGAGTAATATATATATATGTGTATATGTAAGTCTTGTAACATAATTTTGAAAGAGAAGAGGGAACTGCATATGCCATATGTGCTCCTCTTTATCCTTGGTGACATACAATTCTATAATCTAATTTAGATCCTAATCCACTGCACAAATGGGTCTGGCAAAATGCCTCCAAGCTCCTTAATGTAGTCTTTTTCTAGAAGAAAAGCATTTTCACACATTAAAACAGGAAACACAAATGAGTCATTCTTTCCCTGGTGACCAGACTGTTTATTCAGTAAACATTCTCTCCTCAGAAGTCCTTTTTAGAGTCCCTGCTGTGAGTCATCATTGGACATCTTATTACATGAAGTCTGAGCAGCTATGACTCCAGACTAATGGGGTTGTAACTGATGTATTTTGAGGATGGATTCATTAGATGCTAATTGCACAAAGAGTGTCTAAGTTAATTCCCATCTCTTCTGTTTCTATAATCCTTGGCCCTACGCGGTAATGGCTAAGTCCATCTATCTCCATAGTAACAGAGGAAGCTATAAAGAACCAATAGAGCTTGACAATGCTAGAGAAAGAGACTCTGGGAGGTACAAACTAATTGCATTTTAAACATGTGGAGTCTCAGGATTCAGAATACTGACTTCTTACTCAGACCATGAGAAGACAGAGAAGGACATTGGACATGAACCCCAGGGTTTGTTAGGCACTTAAAAGAATCACAGGTAGAGGATTTGAAAGATAATAGCCCAGGCAGGAAAGGAATGTGGTAGGCAGTATGCTATAGCAGAACTAGTTGCTAAAATGCAAGGTTTCAGGAACGGTGATAAAAAGTGGTTTGGTGACATTCACTCATTCAATGAGGATGTCCCATATATTGCCTAATACTCACCAAGTGCAATAATTTATACCCAGTTCTTATGGCACTTGCATTCCTTTAGAAGATAAAAAGCAGTAAACCAGCTAACAAGAAAATGTATAAAATAATTATGTCTCATGAAATGTTTGTTGTCAAGCATAGGAAAAGGATATAATACTGAATCAGAAAGAAAGAGAAAATGCTGTTTTGATTTGCGTGGTTAAAGATGACCTTTTTGAAGGATGACTGACAAGATGAGCCTGAGATGCTAAGTGCCAATTCACAATGAATTATTTGAGAATAAATTGCAATTGGAAGCAAGAACATGTGTGAGGGCGTGTGATGTTAAGACCTGCAAAGCATTGCTTCTAACCTCTCTTGGATTAAGGCTCCCACCACCCCCATGCCTGGTTTTTTGTTGCCAATGATGCATATTACTGAGTTTTAAAATAAACCAAATTATTTGTAAATAAAAAGTTATTATTTTTTGACAAGATAATTCAGGAACCTGGTTTTAACAGCACTTACTGGCAAAACGAGGCTAATGTCCTGTCACCCAATTCCCTCAAATTATCTGTCATAAGAAAGTTTCTCTGGGTACATTACAAAGCTTGAAGGGTGGTAGATTTCCCCGTGAATCCCTTGGGAAATTGACAGCCTCTACAGATATTGTGCGTCAATGCTGTCTGAAAGAGGTCAGTGCTGCTTTGCTTCTGCCTGCTGGGTGTAATCCTATGCTGTCATCACAAAACTGTTCTGTACTGCCTAGATAGAGCAAGGGGCATAGCCATTTGATCACCACTGCTCTCAGGGCAGCAGATTCAACATTTCAAGTGGTGCTAGCCTGAGAACCTCAACTCTTCCCTTTTTACCACAAAAGGGTAGGGGGAGCAGGTGGGAAAAGGTTCTCAGAAAAATATCAGAATAATTAAAACCAGATAATAGCAGAGAAGAATTTGTCAAACGGACTAGTAAAAGAGAATGTCTGGAAAATTCCAGAGATATAGGCTCGTACCATGGTTGGCTTTCATGGACTTTTTAGAGAATAGTGTAGACAAACGTCAGGTTTGTTTAGGAGGCCAGGATGAATACTTAGCAAATTTTCTTTTTTAATTTTTAATTTTAAAGACGTGGGGCAGAATTCAGGATTAGGTTAAAAAATGGTCATCGTACAGATAAAGTTTGGGCCTCCCTTTGGTCCCCACTTCTCCTGGTTTTAGATCAGGTACTCTTACTGATGTTATGTGCTACCCCCTGCCCCATTGGCAGCATCTCACTACTGCCAACCCCTTTTTTATAGTATTATGATAAATGTTCAGTGACTGTGAGTGAGAACATGTGGTATTCAGTTCTTTGTTTCTGTGATAGATCACTGAATATGATGAACCCTAAATCCATTCAAGTTGCTGTGAAGTCCATAATTTTGTCCTTCTTTATGGCTGCATAATATTCCACTGTGTATATGTACCACTTTTTGAAAAAAATCCAGTCCAGTTTCCATGGGCAGCATGGTGGGTTCCATATTTTTGCTATTGTGAATAATGCTGCGATAACGTGTGTGCAGATATCTTTTTTTTTAAAGAATGACTTGAGTTCCTCCATGTATGCTCCCAAAGGGGGATTGCTAGGTTGAATGGAAGGTCAAGTTTTAGAACTTTTAGGAATTGCCACAATGTTTTCCATAGAGATTGTACTAGTTTGCATTCCCACTAGCAGTGTAGAAGTTTTCCCTTTCCCATGAATTCTCTCCAGCATCTGTTGTTTTTTGAGTTATTAATGATGGTCAACCTGACTGGATTTAGGTTGTTTGACAGTGTGGTTTTAATTTACATTTATTTGATGATTAGTGTGGCTGAGCATTTTTTCACATATCTGTTGGTTGCTTGTATGTCTTCTTTTGAGAAGTGTCTGTTCATATCTTTTGCCCACTTTTTAATAGGTTTTTTTTTCTTTTGGCATGTTTGAGTTCCTTGTAAATCCTGGATGTTAGTCTTTTGTCAGATGTACAGTTGGCAAATATTTTTTCCCATTCTGTTCTCTTGAAGGTTTCTTTTGTTTTGCAGAAGTTTTTCAGTTTGATGAGGTCCCACTTGTCTATCTTATCTCTTAGGCATGGGTATTTGGAGTTTTGATCAGGCATTGGTGGCCTATTTCAAATTCCATAAGGGTGTCACTTGCATTTTCTCAGATTCTTATCATCTGGGGTTTTATGATTATATCCACAAGATCATAAATGAAATTAAATACATCAAAATATGTAAAAACAGGAACCATATGATTATATCATTAGACAAAGAGAAAGCTGTCGAGAAAATTCAGCATCCCTTCTTGATAAAAACCATTGAACACCTAGGCATAGAGCGAACATGCCTCAACATAGTAAGCCATCCACGATAAACCCACGGGCAACATATCGCTGAATGGAGAGAAATTGGAAGCCAGAACAAGACATGTCTGCCCACTCTCACCCCTCCTGTTCAACATAGTGTTTGAACTCTTAGTTGGAACAATCAGACAAGAGATGGAAATAAAGAGTATCCAAATAGGAAAAGAGGAAGCTAACTTATCCTTCTTTGCTGACAATATGATCCTCTACCTTGAAAACCCAAGTGAATCTGCCAAAAGCCTCCTTGCACTGATAAAGGACTTTGGCAAAGTCGCAGTTTATAAAGTCAATTTGCAAAAGACAGTCACATTCTTATACACCAACAACAAACAGGCAGAGAACCAAATAAAAAGCACAATCCCATTCACAATAGCCACAAAAGAAAAGAAATACTTTGGCATCTTCCTAACCAGAGAAGTACAAGACCTTTACAATGAAAACTACAAAACACTACTCAAAAAAATCAAAGAAGACACAAACAAATGGAAAAATATTCCATGTTCATGGATTGGAAGAATTAATATTGTTAAGATGTCCATCCTACCAAAGGCAATCTACAAATTCAATGCAATACCCATTGAATTACTAACATCATTTTTCTCAGACCACAAAACGACAATACAGGAATTCACATGGACACATAAAAGATCAAGAATAGCCCAAACAATTCTTAACCAAAGAAACAAAGCAGAAGGTATCACACTTCCCGACTTCAAACTTTACTATAAGGCTACAATAATCAAAACAGCCTGTTACTGGTACAAGAACAGGCATATAGAACAATGGAACAGGATAGAGATTCTGGAAGCAAAGCCTCAATATCTCATTCGCTCATTTCCAGCAATGCCTCCACTAAGAACCAATGGGGAAGAGAGAACTTATTCAGTAAATGGTGCTGGGAAAACTGGCTGACCACATGCAGAATTAAACAGAACTCGATCTATCACCATACACAAAAACCAACTTTAAATGGATCAAAGACCTAAATGTAAACCCACAAATTTTCAGTTTTGGTCAACAGAAATTTTGACTTCCAATGTATTTCCTTCTTCATTCTCATTTCTATCTAGCCTTAAATCTTTTCATTAATGTGGTGAGAATATAACAAGATTAAGAAAACATAGAATTTCTAGGATAAAAGTAACTGCTTCAGAACTTCCTCACTAACAAGAAAATGAAAATCATTAAAAAAAGCAAATAAAAATTTCAACATTGAAATATTAGGGAAATGACTATCCATGAAATATGCCAGCCAGAGATGGTATAGAGAGATTCAAAGGGAAAAAATAGAAAAAAATAATTATTTTTCTTACCAGGAATGTTTGGCAAAACATTAAAAGAAAAAGACACATTATAAAAATATTCCATAATTTTAGAATAAATTTCTGAAGCAGAAGCAAGCAGTAAAAGGCACAAGGGTGGGATTGGTAGTTGCAGGGCATGGCTGAAGTGACAGGTATGGAGGAGGGAGGGAGGGCATGTTGCAACCTCATGGGTACCTCGTCCATTACCAGGGAAAGAGAGGACCAACTATAAGCCCAAACTTCATTTGCATGCAGTCCACTTATGTAGTTAACCCTCACTTGTACATCACAGCTCTGAAATAAAATAAAATTTTTTAAAAAATTTTAAAAAGAGGATGACCTTCCATTTGTGGTCTTATGACTGTGTAAGCAATAGGTCTATCACTCAATGTAAATTATTCGGGTAATGAGTACACTAAAATCTAAGATTTCACCAGTTTGCAATACATGCTTGCCAAAAATTGCACTTGGACCCCTTACATTTTTATATTAAAAAAAATTAAAAGGTCTTTGTATCAGTACTGACTAAACACATAGCAGGGAATAGTAAATTGAATGCCTTCTGGGGAAAAGAGACTTACC
>NW_007001819.1:254238-274105 GCF_000164805.1 Carlito syrichta
ACTATCAGCCGGGCTCGGTGGCTCAGCCTGTAATCCCGCGCCTTTGGGAGGCTGAGGTGAGTGGATTGCCTGAGCCCGCGGGTTCGAGACCCGCCTGGGCAGCGAGACCTCATTTCTACAATAAATCAAAAAATCAGCCGGGTGTGGTAGTGCATGCCTGTAATTTCGGCTACTTGGAAGGCTGAGGTGGAAGGATCGCCAGAGTTCAGCAGGTCGAGGCTGTGGTGGCCAGGAGCAACCACTGCATTCCAGTCTGGGTGACAGAGTGAGACTCCAACTCAAAAAAAAAAAAAAAATGACTATCTGCTTAGTCATAGAGTCTTCAATAAACTGTAATTTCCATAAGGGCAAGCCTATATTGCCTGGTTTATCACTACATACTGGTACCACCAAGAATGCCTAACACACAAATAGATATTGCTAGTTCTTCACTCATTCCCTGTGATAGAGCTCTATATCTACCATTTTCGAAAGGACTTTGCAAATCCTTCCAATGGAGTAGACAGAGTACGTACCCTCCCTCATTTCATTGACTTGGGGTTTGTCCATATGGCTTACTTTGGTCAATTGGATATTGGTGGATGTGGTTTGAACTGAGGCTTTATGAGTGCTTGTGCAATTTGGCTTTGACTCTTGGATTTCCATAAGCCAAGAGAAGAGCCTACCACAAGTACACCCAGATGCGAATATACCAACCACAACCTGAAAGAGGCCTACCCCAACTGACCTAAATCTTAGTAACCTAAAACAGTAAATGCTTACTGAATCCTCTATAAAAACCTTAGCTCACAAAGTGAGGTACTAACTCTTCCAAAAATTTTACCATTTCTATTTTAGATGGCAAATTCCCTTGACTTGTTTGTTTTTGGTAAAATAATAAAATAAAATAGATATTCATTTATCTTTTGTTCTAATTATTTTCTAAATATAACCACATTTACAGACAGATTCTACCTTTGCTTACAATACATTTCTTTGGCAAAGTGATAATTGGGCTGCCAGTCATTCATTAACAAAAGCAAGAACCTGAAAGTTCAAAAAGACCATATAGAATGTAGAAGAAGTCCTAAGATTCTTGAACAAGAGGCAACATAATGGAATATTCTCTCTATGACATCCAGATAAGGATTCTTCCTGCCCCAGGTTTTTTTTTTTTTACTAATTAGGCCTGAAGTATTGGAAAATTCATAAGCATTCTTTGGTTTTAATATGCTTAGCTGTATACATGGGTGAGGAAAATAGAGCTGTGGCATTTACACTGCTTATTTGTGATTTGGGCATATCGAATTGAAAACAGGTAATGGGGAAAGGAAGATTAGATTGAGAGACAAATATTCAAAGCTTCACTCTTGACTCAGTCACATAAAAATTCACCTTTAATCTATTTTTTATACTAAGATCATGGATAATTTGTTAGTGAGATGTCCGTAACTAAAAGCATTAACAATCTATTAACCTAAATAATTTCAAACATCATTATAACACCAAAGTCCTCACAGCACTAAGTGAAGATACAGTAAAGATTACCCTTTTTTCTTCATTATTTTAACTTGTCTAATTTTTACACTGAATAAACGGGAGATATTTATCCTACAGCAGTCTTTCTCTGTGTCATTTCATCTTTAGTTTTTGGTTTGTGATCATCCTTTCTCCAGTTTATTAAGTCACCAGCATGCTCCAGATATGACGAAGACGCATTATTGTTTTAGGAAAGTCTGTAAGCAATTGCAATCTACAATTTATGCCATACTTTAAGTGGTAATAACTGTGATTCATTTTAGAAATAGCTGTTATAATCGAACCATTAAAACTCCATAACAAACTGCTATTCACAACCATTAAACTGAAACAGTGCATATTTTGAAGACTTTTTTTTTTTTAAAAATGAAAATTGTTCTGTTAGCTATTTGCTTTTTTGAAAGAATATTAAGCCTCATGGTGACAGTTTCCAACAGAGGCTAGTTTCTCTAAGGTCATAGCTTTGTCAAACATTTGCTAATGAAAATTAATGAAAGCAATATAACTTTCTTAATTCAAGAAGTATACTGAAGACATAAATGATGTACAAAAATACAAATTCATATTTAAAGTAGATTGACTAAAATTATTAGGCCAAGAAGTTTCAGTTAAGTAATGCAAGGAAATGTCCTAATTTGCCACCAGAAATAGAACTTACATGTCCAGGGAGTAAATGAATGACACAATCAGAAGACCAAAGACTCCCTTACATTAACAATTAAAAAAAAAAATTTAACCTTGAAGAGCATTTTATATTTTTGGGTCCTGTGATTTTAATCTAAAAACTGAAGTGATTGAACTGTGTATTGTATGAGACACTTCTAGATTTAAAGATATGGTCATGCAATAAGATAAATACAATATTAATTGAACGATTATATTTGCTTCATTCTCTAAACTGGTCTCAAATTTTATTGTGGCTACATTTTGCTCAAATTATATTTAATATATCTCCTTAACTTTGAGCATAAAGATTAAACTTCTCTCAAATTTTATTTTGTTCATGTTGTGCCAAAATTCCATTTAATGTATCTCCTTAAATTTCAACATAAAGAGTAAGCTCCTCACTTGACATGTTTAATAGTCCATTTGTGTTGTTGCTATACCTGAGACTGAGTACTTTGTAAATAACAGAAATTTATTTCACATAGTTCTGAGAATTGAAAGTCCAAGATCACCATGAAGGCAGATTCAGTATCTGGTGAGGACTGCTCTTTATCCTTCCAAGATGAAGACATTTTGCTATGGCCTCATATGTCAAAAGGAACAGAAGGGCAAAAGGCATGAACTCACCCCCTCACACCTCTTTAAAAGATCTCTAATCCAATCCATTGGGGGTGAATCCCTCATTCTTAATCACCTGTTATCTCTAAATATTGTTGCATTGGGATTGAGTTTCAACATAAATTTAGGGAGAAACACAAACATTCAAACCATTGCATTTTGCCCTTGACATCCCCCAAATCTGTGTCCTTTTCATATATAAAATACATTTATTCCATTACAACGTCCCCCAAAGTCTTAACTCATTCTAGCATCAACTTTAAAATCTAAGTCAAAAATCTTATGTAAATATTATCTAAATAAGATATGAGTGAGACTCAAAGTATGATTCTTCCTGAGGCAAATTCCTCTCCAGCTGTAAACCTGAGAAATCAAAGTCATGTATTTCCAAAATACAGTTGTGGGACAGGCATAGCATAGACATTCTATGGGAGAAACAGGGAGGAAGAAAGCGTTAACAGTTTCCATTCAAATGCAGAACTCAAGAAGTCAAGCATTAAATCTTAAATCTTCAGAATAATTTTCTTTGCTTCCATGCCTTGCCTTCTGAACAGACTGGGGTGGGGATTTGTGACTTCAAGGCTCCCAGCAGTCCCATTCCCATACTTTTCCTGGGTGCAACTCATGTGGCAACTAGTTTGAATTAGTATATAATAATGGAAGTTAATAATTCACTATGGTGGTTTTGGGTTTAGACATTGAGTGATGTTAATTCAAGATGTTGTAGCTGTAATACAATTAAGGACACATAAGAAACTGGTTTGGGAAACATTAAGTTAGCATAAGATAAAAAAAGACAATTTGTGGTTGTTCTTTCTCATGTTCTTCCTTATGTATGAAAGAACATTTACTTGAGAGTGGGGGGTGTTCTTTGTGCACCTGGACTTGTTCATGTGAAAGGCACATGCTACCTTTGTTTCCTGTGATGATGACTTTGCAGAGTTTGGGGATAAAAGCCCTGAGATTGCACCCATTAAACGGCTTCTGGTCACCTGAGCAGGAGTCCAGTCTCTTTCTTTCTCCCCTCTTCTCTTTCTTTCTCCAGAATAATCGCCGACGCTGCCACACCTTCCAAGGGACCCTCTAAATCTCTCTTTAGGGGCAGGCCCCCGCACCTGGTTGGAGTCACATGCCTGCAGTTTTCCTAGACAGGAATTGTCCACTGGTGGCTTTACAACTCTAGCATCCTGAAAGTAGCCCTACCTCCATGCCTTTGTGAGGCATTGTCCTCTTGGTGGTTCTCTGCATCAACCCTGCTACTCTCACAGCCCTCTGCCTGCTCCCTGAGGTTCTCTGAGGCATCATCCTCTGAAATCTAGATGAAGGTAGGCATGCCTCTACAGCTAGAGAATGCTGTGTATCTGCAGAGTTAGCTACACACAGACACTATCAAGATTTAACACTGTGTCTTCAGAAGTGTCCTGAGCTGCACCTGAGTGTACTTGAGCCACACAGGGGGCAACCGATGAGCTCTGCACTCTAATTCTGAGAGCAGACTTGAAGCAGGGCAGGGCAGTGAGTGCCAAGGTTCTATGAGAATCCCTCCTTTTCCACAGTTCTATTGTTCAGGCCTTGACGTTATAAATATGTGATGGAAGGAGGTATGCTGTCTAAAATATTTTGGGGTTGTTCTTACATTGTCTTGAAGAATAGTACCTGATTTCTGCCCATGGCGTTTTTTCTGAACACATTTTCTTAATTTTTCAGACTGAGAACTTCTTAGCTCTTTATGTTCTGCCTCCCTTTTGATTATAAATATTGTCTCTAGTTTCTATCTTCAAATTCTACTATAAGCAGTCAAGGAAGTCATGCCACCTTCTCAACACTTTGCTTAGACATTTCTTCTGCCAAATATTATAGTTCATCCTTCTTAAATTCTGCCTGCCACAAAGTCCCAGAACATGGACACAATTCAGTCAAGTTCTTCAGCACTTTTTAACAAGGATGTTCTTTCCTCTAGTTTCCAATAAGGTTTTCTACCAGCAGTCTGATTGCAACTACTTTACTTAGATTAAAAAAAAAAAAAGATAATCTCTGAAGCTCTCTTTACAGTTCTCTTTTCTGAGACAATTTCCCTTAATGCTTCATTCACAGAAATCTAAGTTTTTCTAGCATGCACTTTAAAATGGTTTTATTCTGCCCTCATTACCCCATTTAGAACTGGGTTTGAAAGCGAATTCCACATTTTTAGGTATTTGTAATAATAGCAACACCCCACTTCCCATTACCAGTTACTGTTTTACCCTGTGTTGTTATAATAACATACAAGAAACTCTATAATTTATAGATAATATAAATGTGTTTGTCACAAATATAGAGGCGGAGAAGTCCATGATCAAGGAACAAGTGAGTTTAGTGTCTGGTGAGGGCTCTAACTCTGCTTCAACTCTGGTACCTTGTTGTTGAATAGTGGGGAAGGGAGGAATGCTGTGTCCACACATAGTAGAGGGGCAGAAGAGCAAAAGGAGGAAATAAAAAGATGTCTAATTAGTTCCCCTCAGAACATATTTCCTCCATGAGTGTTCTGCTTAATTACCTCCTAAAAACCCCACCTCTTGGTACAGTTGCATTGAGAATTAAATTTCAAGATCAGTTTTGGCTGGGGTACAATCAAACCATAGCATGTAGCTTTTCATATTGTAAGAGGATTTAAGAAAGGAGCCTGTTATGTTTGTATATGTATATTTTAAAAAGCCATGAATGCAATGAACAGTACCCTTATTTTCTGTAGTTTCAGTTTATAATCTGAATACTGGAAAAAGTCATGTCCTGTTTGAAGATTTTTAAAATAAGGAATAAAGTAGATAATGTACATAACATGAATGATATAAATGCCAAGTAAATAGCAGCTGATTATAATATAAATATAAGGTGACTGGTATAAAGAATTTCTGCACTATTTCTATGTATTTATGATTACTGTAGTTTTTAAAGTTATTCAGTTGTTACCAATAATCATTAACAAGGATACATTGTCTGAGATTGATTATAAAGAGAGGGCAACTCAAAATTTATTGGTACAATGAAAAATTTGTTAACTTATGTCATTATGAAGGGTAAGAATCAACTAAAGACATTTTGATCAAGAAACTTTCTGCCACCATTAATCATTTCTATATCTTTTATTTTTGCATCATTCCATTCATTTGTTTTAAAAAACTTCTTTATAGCCAGAAAATAAAAAGCTTCGTATGTATGCCTAGGTAAAATTGTGACAATTCTGGAGAAGAACTCAACTTAACCAAGCTTATTCATATGTTCATCCCTAAAAACAATCACTGTGACTAAGAAGTGGAGACCTTGATTAATCCAGCTAAAGCCCAGTATACATTTCTCAACCTAGTACAGCAGTCAGGGAAGTAGGGAACCCTTGTGTCTTAAGGACTGAAGAGGCTGGTTTGCTGGATAGATAAGGTCATTGGGTATGTGGCGATAAGCCTAGCAGTATTACTGTTCACCCGCTATCCTTTTCAAGAGGAAGCCACCTGCATCAAAATAGTTCCAAGCCCTGGTCTTGCTGCTGTTTTCTTTCTTTCTTTCTTTTTTTTTTTTTTTGAGTTAGAGTCTCACTCTGTCACCCAGACTGAAGTGCAGTGACCGCTCCCGGCCACCGCAGCCTCCACCTGTTGGGCTCCGGCGATCCTTCCGCCTCAGCCTTCCGAGTAGCCGGAATTACAGGCATGCGCTACCACGCCTGGCTGATTTTTTTTTTTATTTATTGTAGAGATGAGGTCTCGCTGCCCAGGCTGGTCTCGAACCCGCGGGCTCAGGCCACCCGCTCACCTCAACCTCCCAAAGGTGCGGGATTACAGGCTGAGCCACCGTTGCTGCTGTTTTCTACTTCATCATCACCATGCCAAAGAACCGCTGTGCTTCATTTTCAGCAAAACTAGAATTGTTTCCTTTAAGTTAGCACTGATGGGTCTGGCACAAAAGACGATGATTTTACTGTGGAGCATAGCACCCTGGGGGTCTATAATTCTGGTTTTGAGTTTGCTCCTCTCTTGTCATAAGAACTTGGGGTCATTGGTTCATCTTTCTGACTCTTTGTTTTCATATACATAGAATGAGAATTCTCCAATACAGGGTCTTTCCAACTCTGTTTTTTCTATACTTTAGCTGCATACTTGTTTGATTCAAAGATACATACTAGAGTTTTTCATTAACGTAAATTTTTCCAGACATTTTCCTTTTTTCTAATTGAGATATCCCTTAACAAAATAAGTATACTTAAAAAAAATTTGTTTTGAATCCGTACTCCTTATAAATGAGCTAAAAAATAGGTTCAATACCTAAGCTACTTTCAGGCCATTATCAACTACCATTATTTTCTGCAAAAGGTGATTGTCTCTGAACTCCTGGATAATGTATAATGTAAACCCACATGCTTCTTTTTCAGACTTTATTAATTTAGACTTCAGAGCTTTGTTTCTTTTATTGTATTTGCTTTATCATCTCTCAGAATGATTTTTATAGCGTTCAATCTCCTGGTAATTGTCTTGGTGTTCACTATTCTTACAGAATTCAGAATTCACAAACAAGCTTTGGATGATCAGACATCTTGTGTTCCTTCTATAAATGAAAATAAAAAATATAAGCCTAGAGAGTATATAATAATTCTATACTTTTATAAGGTACTTTTAAATAGAGAGAGCACATAAAATATTAGAGAATCTGAGACCTGCTCCAGCAAAGTTGGACCATGTTTGTGTTTACAGACATTCTAGTTCTACATTATTCATATTGGTCCTGAGAGGAAAAAAAATGAAATCATTTAGAGGAGGGAGAGGTTGTAATGTTTACTTTTTAAAATACTTCCACCAAAATTTAAACTTCCTAAAAGTACAGACTGTGTTTAATTTGTTTACAATTTCAGAGTCCAGCAGAGCCAGGCATATAGCAGATGCTCAACAAATAACTACTGGAAGGGTGTCTAATGCCACTGTTTTGAGGATGTTGAGATATAAATATGAAACTTTTCTATAGTCAAATATTTGACTAGGCATTTTCCGTATAACTCCTCAATATAAAAAAAAAAAAGCGATGCCCTTGATTTCTATGTGCCTAAAAGTCTACTAGAGAAATTAGATAGAGTTTTTAATCCTAATCCACTGTCATTGTTTCTATCAACATGATAGGAGTCCCTCTTTTCAGTTTTATGTTGTCTTCACAATATAAGTTGACTTCCTCTCCCTCTCTTCCCCATGAGTGGCTAGTGAGCTAAAATCTGTCCTGAAATAATATAGGGGAACTTACCCTCCAGGTGGCCAAGTACTTGCCTGGTAAGAACTAGAAGCACTTGTATGCCATTGTTTTCACTCATATCATCTTTATTGTCAGCCTCCTTCTCCTCATCATACTCATCACAACAGCAGTGACAATAATGGCTGACAAGTTTCAAATGGTTTACTCATACCAGGCACTAATCAAAAAGTTTCATGGCTAGCTCCTTTAATTCCACACAGCCTTGTGCAAAAGTATCGATTATTTTTTCAGATGAAAATACACAAGCACCTATAAGGAGGCCAAATAATTTGCTTATAGTGACACATCTAGAAGGAGAAGAACTGTATTGAAAACTTATGCAGCCAGACTTTAAAGTTGCCAGATTGCTGCTCTGGAAAAGCTGGAGTGGCATTTAATGATTGGTGACTATTCACCATTGGTGACTCTGTTGTCTCATTTAATCCTAGTAAGAACCTTGTCAGACAAGTATTGTATTGCCATTTACAGATTAGTATTAAAAGATACATTAAAGGAGAGTTAGCAAAAATGTCACTGTCAACAGTGGAGAAAGTAAGCTGATAACCCTAGACAGGGGTCTCAAATTTTCTGCTGTGCAGCTTCCTAATCAAAACTAACCACACTGACAGATCTAATATATAGTGTACATTGACTCTAAGAATATTTTTTATAATTGTTATTTTTAATTATTCATAAAATTCCATTATATGCATGAGAAAAGTGAAGACACAGAGAAGTTAAGACACTCACACAAGGTTCCAGCATTAACAAGTGGCAGAACGTGGATTCAAAGTCAAGCAATCTGACTCCAAAAACCTAGACAGTAGCAGCTGTGCTAAACCATCTCTTAGATCTGTTGGCTGAAAGGACAGATATCAATACTGAGTAAGAGAAGATGGGTTCAGTAACATGATAGACTCACCTTATGGTATACTCACATGTTGAGTATCTTACTTTGCCAATATCACCTTTAAGCTTTTGGACTCACACCATGCCCTTACAGTGCAGCATCTGATAGGGCCCTGCCCAGAGCTACTCCAGGACAGCTCACAGTGCTATTCCTTTTCCACAAATCCTCCTTAGACCTTTGCCCTTCCTCAAAGAAGGGCCTCAATTGCAACTACCTTTGAAGTGTTTTACCTCTCACAATAGCTTACAAAGAAGAATATGTTAATGAGTAATCTCTAGTTTTATGTTTTCCCTTCCTTCCTTCCTTCCTTCATTCCTTCCTTTCCTCTCTTTCGTTCTTTCTTTCCTTTTAAAAAATTTCTTCTCAAAAGATAAAGAGAGTCTAATCCTTAGAAGCAAAAATATAATAGATGATGAGAATCTTTTCTTGTTTTTTTCTTCCTAGTGAGAGACCCTAGCTTTAGAGAGACCCTGTCTTTAGAGCATAAAACCACATGCACAAACACACAAATATACACATATGCACCCATACAGGCTGAGTTTTTTTTTTTTGGTCCTATAGAAAATATTTTCATTGCTTTATATCATTACTCTCTTCCTCAAAGTAGTCATGTGCTATTAAAAAATATTTTTGTATATATACACTATGGGATACTATTCAGCCATCAACATGAATGAAATAATGTCTTTTGCAACTACTTGGATGGAATTGGAGGACATCACCTAAGTGAACTAACTTAGGAACAGAAAACCAAACACAATGTGCTTTCACATATAAGTGGGAGCTTAACTAAGGATATGCAGACATAGAGAATGGTTTAATAGACACTGGAGACTCAGAAGTTGGGGAAGGAGTGAAGGGTCAAAAAAGAAATCACTTGTTGGGTACAGTGTGCACAAGTAGTGGTGGTGGGTACTCTTAAAGCCTAGATCAAAAGCTATTTGTAGTCCCCAAAAGTATTGAATTTTTTTTAAAAAAGCAGAAAATTTTTAAAAAGAGAACCTTATCTTTCTTCTTTCATAGGACCTGAGATTCGGTGTATTCAGTTGTAATTGTCTGATTAATGAAGACAGCAGATGACTCTTTTGAGATCAGTAGCTGGGATTTCCAATTCCAGGTGCAATGTCCTTCATGCGATACCAAGTCACCTTGTTGAACTACACAGGAACAAAAGAAATGCACTTTCCCGATGCTGCCAGTGTCGACAGAGTAAGCTTACTCTATTATTTATGTGATATTGTGAAGATTGTAAATCAAGGTCTAGAAAATTGCTTTATTTCTCCTTGTTGAAAGAAACTACTTCCATGTTTAAAACTTAGCATATTCAAATTGAAACAAGGTCTTTTTTTCTTTTTGTGCTTCAATCAAAATGACTTAGAATAATAGGCAAAATATATTTAAATCAAGCTGTTTCTATTATTTTTATAAAGTTATAAAATATTATAATAAGTCATGAAGGGTAAACTGAACTGTAACAGAGGGAAGGATTAATTCACCAGTAACCATGTCAATTTTACCAACAGCCATATCTGAATGAAATAGAAAATATCTTTCAGAGAGAGGTGTATAGTATATAAATCCCTAGTTGAATTACAATTAGTACTATAAAATGTGACAGGCTAAAAATTTGGAATAATTAAATATGATGGATGAACTGACTTCCTTGATATCAAAGACAAAGTGTGAAGGAGCCAATGAGAGTCGAAGACAAGCTTATTTTATGGACACTTCTGAAAGTTTATCTGTATTAACTGAATTTTATATCAGATGAGTCAAATCCTATTTTTATATCACCAACTGAGTTGCTGACTAGAATGTTTCCTAAAATGAAAATTTTCAGGGTATAGTGGGAAAAAAAAGGGCACTCACATAAAAACTCAAGAATAAAATATAGTGCTCCAAAAAAACTTCAAGTTTTAACTATAATTCGAATGAATTACTGATTATTTTGTGGTTTGTTAAAATGATCAGCATTTGCACCAGATGGACGCAGGTGGCAGCAGGTAGTAACTTGTGACAGAGAGAGTATTTCTAATTCCGACAAATATATACATTCATCATAAAATATTCATTTTATAATAATTCATGATGTAATGGGAGAAAACACTGTTGTCAGCATGTTCTTATTCCAGGGTGCATGTTTTGTTATGGTTTTCCCAAGATGCATATACACAGAACTAAATTTTTTCAAGTGTGTTTGAATTCAGGCCACCTGAACTTCCTGCCTTGAGTAGCTGATGGAGTTTTCTCAGAGAGAATTGGATAATTCACTGAATATTTGCATCACCACACACACACACACACAAATATATGTTTAAAGATCCACTCCCTTCCTATCCCCAACCCCTAACAAATGCTAATCTGTATACTTCTGTGGATTTGTCTATTCTAAGCATTTCATATAAATGGAATCATATAGTATGTGGTCTTTGTGTCTGGCTTCTCTAACTTACTATAATATTTACAAGGTTAATTCATGTTGTAGCATGTATCAGTACTACATTTCTTTTTATAGTTTAATAGTATTGCATTCCACCTTTATGCAACCCTTTGTTTACCTACTTATCTATTGATAGACATTTGCTTTGTGTCTATTTGGGGGTATTATGAATAACACTGTTGTGAGTATTCATATATACATTTTTGTATAAATATGTGCTTACCATTCTCTTGAGTATATCTAGGATTGGAATTGCTGGATCATATGGGAATTTGAGTTTAACCTATCAAGGGACCAAACTGTTTTCCGAAGTGGTCACACCATTTACACTTACATCCTTGCCTTGCTCCTGATCTGAGACAGATTTTCTTTTCACCACTAAACATGATGTTCGTTGTAGACTTTTCATAGATTTTTTTTAGCTTATGGATAATTTTCTTCTATTCTTAGTTTGCCGAGTGTTTCTACTTAAAGGGTGCTGGGTTTTGCTAAATAGTTTTACTGTATTTATTGAGATGACCATATGTTTTTTGTTTGTTTGTTATTATTTTATTAATACAATATGTTGAATTGATTGATTTTCATGTATTGAACCATTTTGCATTTTTTGGATAAATTCCATTTGGTCATAGTGTGCAATCTATGTATAAATGTAGGTCTATACTTTTTTGGCAGTGTCTTCTCTGGTTTTGTTATCAGTGTAATACTGGCCTCATAGAATGAGTTAAGGCATGTTTTATATTCTGCTTTTGGAAGAATTGTGAAGTTAATTCTAGATTAATGTAATTCTTCTTTAAACATATGGTAGAATTTACCTGTGAAGACATCTGTTCCTGAGTTTTCCTTTGTTGGAAGTTTTTTCTAGCCCTATTCAGATTTTTAATTTCTTCTTGAGTCAGTTTTAGTAGTGTGTGTCTTTATAGGAGTTTATCCTTGACATATGGTTTACTGAGTTTATTGATATATTTTTCATATTCTTCTTATAATATTTGTATGTATGAGAGGTAGGTAATTATGTCTCCTCTTTAATTCTGGGTTATATTAATTAAAGTATTTTTTATTTTTATGACTCAGTTTAAGTCTTGTCAATTTTGTTGATCTCAAAGAACCAACTTTTAGTTTTGTTGATTTTTTTCAGTTAATTTTTATTTCCTATTTTTTAAAATTCTTACACTAATCTTTATTATTTCCTTCTCATACTTGCATTGAGTTTAATTGCTTTGGTTATTGTAGTTTCTTACAATGGGGGGTCAGGCCAGTGAGATGAAATCTTTTGTTTTTAACACAACAATTTACAGTTAATAATTTTTCTCTAAGCCTTGTTTTGCCTGTATCCTATAATGCCGGAGTCCAGCTCCTGGAGAGAGTTAGGGCCTGAATGGGGAGAATCAGGAATGGCGAAGAAGAGTGACAGGAGTCAACTTCTTGGGTAGAGTTCAGGACTCTGCCAATTTTTATTCAATTCTTGCATGCTTATATAGTTTTTTTACTGACTCCTGTACCCACAAAAATGCAACACACGTTACACATTAAATGTTTACATCATGTTTTTTCCTTTTGTTTATGGGGAAGTTGACCTTTACAAGTTTCATTTTGTTCCTTCCTGCTACTGGTGGTGTTATTTATGTAACAAAACACCAGTTGCCAAGAATTTATCAGCCAAAACCTGTGACCTCTAGGCCAACTGAATCTCTTCCCTTCGCTATTCTATTTCTTTTCCTTTACTATTTCTTTTCCTTTACTTTTCCTTTATAAAAGTGTATTAAGAAAAAGTGTATTTTCTTAATACACTTTTATTAGCAATATATTGAATTGTTTTCTCTTTTATATAACCACCCTTACCTTACCCACTATGAATTCTTAATACTTTATATTAATTAATTTTACTATTAATTTAAAAATTTAACTTTCTTAATTCTAATTGCCTTATCTATATTACTTACTATTTTCTTATCACCTATTTTGCATTTTATATTTCTAAACAAAACTTAAGTCTAAATCTACACTTATATATGAAATTAATCTTCTAATCCTAAATGTATTTAATTTTAAACCTACATTAAGTGTGTATAATTTTAAGTTTACCTTAAAGCTTAATTATTTCCTATTCCTTCTATTACCTATATTTAACTAATGCCTACATTAATTTCAACCCTCTTTCTAATTGTTTCTTAAATCAAAAGGCATGTCTGTGACTTGTTTTTCCCGAAAACACCTGTTTTTGGAGATACTCTGTCTCAATTTCTCACTTCCTCATCAACCACAACTGTCAATGTTGTTACTTATAAAGGGTATGAGGAAGTACTTGTTTTTCCTTTTGAGCTAAAGGTTGCAAAATTTCATGGGAAAGGGGGTAGTAAAACATTACCTTATCCCTTCAGGGGGAAAATTTTTACTGTTGAGCCCTTTTTACGTTTCTATACATAGGTTTCCTGCTAATTCCACATCCTTGCACATTCTAGCGAATTGTTTTGTTTATCAAGGGAAGTGTTTTTCAAGTCTAAGTACGCACTCCTTTAAGACCAAAAGGGGTCCTTCAATAGGATCCATGGGCTCTACCTCCATCATGGCCACTTCCCACTGGGGCTCTGCTCCCCGTCAGCGTTTTTCCCATTTTGGGGTAACCTCCGTTTTGCCTCTTTATTGCGGCTTCCGGCACTATAAGTTTGGCTAACATGTATTTTCATTTTATTCATATCAAAACATTTTCTAAATTTCTTTCTAATTTATTATTTAATCTATCGACTATTTAGGAACATGAGTTTTAGTGTCTATGTATCTATGAATTTCTCATACGTCCTTCAATTATTGATTTCTAATTGCATTCCATTGTAGTTTGATAACATATTTTGTACGATTGAATCACTCTAAATTTATGTAAACTTGATTCACGTCTAATATTTGTACTGTTTTATTTATTTATTTATTTTAGATTGGAAAATACAGTTTATTTAAAAGGTAAATTAGAGAGAGAAAGATAGAGAGAAGATTCACCTCCCCAAGGTAGGGGAGGGGGACAAAGCTCTATTTGTACTATTTTAAAGAATGTTTCATGTACATTGAAAATTATGCATATTTTAGTGTTGTCAAGTGGTGAGTTCTATATATGCCTATTAGGTATAGTTGTTCATAGCTTTCTTTCTTTCTTTCTTTAACTAGTTCTGTTCATTATTGCAAGTGAAATATTGTAGTCTACAAATATTATAGTCATATTGTCTATCTTTCTAGTTTTCTGTTTATGCTCCCTGTATTTTGAGGCTTTGTTGTTAGGTGTATATATATTTTAAATTGTTATATCTATATAATAGATTTAGCTTCTTTATCTTTATGAAATATTCTTTGAACATAAAAATATTTTTTGCCTTAAAGTGTAACTTATATGATATTAGTACAGTTGCTTTAGTTCTCTTTTTGCCCAAATTTGAATGGTATGTATTTTCTCATTTACTTACTTTCAAGCTATTTGTGTCTTTGAATCTAAAAATGTGAGCCAGGCATAGTGGCTCACACCTGTAATCCCAGCACTTTGGGAGGCAGAGACAAGAGGATTGCCTGAGTCCAGGTGTTTGAAACCAGCCTTGGTAATGTAGCCAGATCTTGTCTCTATAATAAATAAAAAAAATTAGCCTGGCATGGTGGTGCATGCCTGTGATTCTAGCTACGGAAGGATCACCTCAGCCCAGCAGGTCAAGGCTGTGGTGGCCTGTAAGCATGCCATTGCACTGCAGCCTGAGTGACAGAGTAAGACTCCACCTCAAAACCAAAAAGTATTTCTTATAGACATTATGTAGCTGAATCATTTTTTAAAATCCATTCTGGCTGTGTGCAGCAACTTACACCTATAATCCCAGCACTTTGGAGACTGAGGTGAGAGGATTGACTGAGCCCACGGGTTCGAGACCAGCCTGCTCAACTTGGTGAGACCTCATCTCTACAATAATAAAAAAAATCCAGTCATGGTGGTGCGTGCCTATGGTTCCAGCTACTTGGACTGCTGAGGTGGAAGGATCGTCTGAGCCCAGCAGGTTGAAGCTGCAGAGGCTGTGAGTGTGCCACTGCACTCCAGTCTGGGTAATAGAATGAAACTCCAACTCCAAAAATTAAAAAATAAAAATGAAAATCCATTCTATAGCTGTCTGACTTTTATTTGGGAGTTAAATTTTATTTACATTTAATGTAATTACTGATAAGATATAATTGTTGTTTGCCATTTTGCTATTTCTTTTCTATGTATCTCACATATTTTATTCCTTAAGCTCTTTATTATTTTCTTTTTGAGTCAGAGTCTCACTTTCACCCAGGCTGGAGTGCAGTGGCATACCCACGGCCACCAAAGTCTCTACCTGCTGGGCTCAGACGATCCTTCCACCTCAGCCTTCCAAGTAGCTGGAAACACAGGAGAGTGCCACCACGCCCAGCTAATTTTTTGATTTGTTGTAGAGACAAACTCTCGCCAAGATGTCCAGGCTGATCTCAAACCTCTGAACTCAGGCAATCCTCTCGCCTCTGCCTCCCAATGTGCTGGAAATGCAGGTATGAGCCACCGCCCCCAGCTTATTTTCTAATTCTATGTTAAATATTTTCTATTACACAATTTTAATTTTCAAATATATTTTATATTTCATATATATTTCAAATATATTTATATTTCATATACACACACACACACACACTTAATTTTAGATACACAGCAACATTGATAGGAAGGCATGAACATTTCTCATATCCCCTTTTATGCTCTCTGTCCAAACACATTTATAGACAACCCCATTATCTACATTTCCCACCAGAATGATCCATCAGTTACAATGAATGAACTAACACACCATTATTATTGAAAGTCTATAGTTTACATTAGGGCTTACTCTATATTCTATGGGTTTGAAGAAACGTGTAATGACATGTGTCTATCATTATAGTGTTATACAGAGTATTTCACTGTTTTATTGCTCCTCTGTAATCCGCCTTGTATTCTTTCCTCCCCATCCCTCCAAAAAAAAAAAAAAACACTGATAGTTTTTCTGCTTGTTCAGATCTGCTACTCAGTTCTTCTCACAAATGTTTTCCTTCAATTATTGTACCTTTCAAAACCAGAATTTCGAATTTCTTTACAATAGATTGATGCATATATTCATAGCGTTTGTTTTTGGCGTGGCAGCACTGCAGTGTTGGAAGTTTGTTTATTGTTTGTTATTTGGAAGGGCAATGTTGTGCTGATGAAAACACCTTGCATTTTACAGATTTGAAAAAGGTTGGTGTTATTTGTGAACTAAAGAAGATGGAGTGTTAAGTGGAGAAAAACAAATACTTCTGACATATTTCTCTGAGTTTAACAGAAGAGTAAAGGCAGTGGAGGCAACTCAAAATATTTTTGTCATACAGGGGGAATGCCATTGGGGAAATCACATGCATCTCTTGTAGACATTACATAGCTGAATCATTTTTAAAAATTCATTCTGTCCGGGTGCAGTGGCTCACTGTGATGAGGTCTCGCCAAGTTGCTCAGGCTGGTGTCGAACCTGTGAGTTCAGGCAATCCTCTGACCTCAGCCTCCCAAAGTGCTGGGATTATAGGTATGAGCCACTGAGCCCAGTCAGAATGGTTTTGTCTTTTCAAAGAGGGCCACTTGACCTGAGTGATTCTTCACATTCAGGAAGGCCATCGGACTTTGATGAAGACTGTTTAAACTCTTTGATCCAAAATGATCCATGTCAGTCAACCCGAGAACTGGCAGATGTTTCCAGCCAACCATCGTGTGTTATTTGCATTCCATAGGCAAGGAAAAATGCTACAAACTTACGGATTTGCCTGATATGATTTCTAGATCTTGATAATTTATATTTTGTGAGATATTATTATATTTTGCTTCGTTTTTCTTCAGACTTAGTTTTCTTTATCTCCATAAACATATTTAAAATAACTGATTTTAGATCTTTATCTAGTAAGTCCAGTTTTGAACCTTCATTAGGGCCAGTTGCTATCAATTGTACTTCCTCTTTGTATAAGCCTTGGTTTCTTGTTTTTGCATTTCTAGTATGCAAAGAAACACTTAAATAAATGTGCCTACAAAAACATGGCCATGAATGGAAAGATTTTAAGAAATAATTATGGAATATGAAATATATTTTTAATTTACCAATTATTTGATTTAAAGAAGAATATTCAGTAGTTAACTTTTGTTACATGTTCCTTCTAACAGAAGCAGATACAAATAGAAACCTACCTTTGGAATGAGTGTCATAAAACAGGACATGTATGGTGCAAATACTAACAGTAATTTTCACATAATATGAAACTACAGATAAAAAATAAAATGAGAACAGCAAGATATTTACTAAGAGAAAAACAATCCCTGAGAAATGCATACATGTGTATAAAATGCATACATGTATATAAATAAATCAAATCATTGAAAAACATCTAGCAAATTGACAATAAGAAACCTTGTGCAATATAACTGGTCTATAATATGTAAAAATCTTTGAAGTCATAGAATTAAAAGAAAAATTGAGGACTAACAAAAACTAAAGATATATGGCAACTGAAAATGCAATATCTGATTCTGAATTGGGTTTCTTTGTTATGAGTGGCATTTTTTGAAGACTATTAGAGAAACACAAATAGCTTTGAGGATTAAAGCAAAAGCAATATGTCAATGTCAGTGTTTTGGTCTTGTGGTCACATTGTGACAACAGAAAATAATGTACCTGCTTGTATAAACTGTACACTACTGTATTCGGAAGTAATGAAAAGCTTGTTGCTATCTTATTCGCAAATGAGTCAGAAAAATAAGTATCTTGTACCTTCTGTAAGTGTGTAATAATTTCAATATTTTAAAAATTGAGTTGTCAGTCAAAATATCTTTTTAGAAGTAGAAAGTAATTATTTTAAATTAAGAAAAAAAAAGATAATAAAGAAAACCAACAGAAAGTGAGAAATAGTCTAAAAGAGACTGGAAAACAGAAAGTAACCTAGTAGTAGTAAGCCTAATTATGTTAGTAATTAAACTAAACTAAGTATCATTATTTTAACTCTATGTATTAAAAAGATAGAATCTAAAATGAGGTTAAAATATAATAAAAAACTTAAGTATATATTATTTATATAGTAAAAACATATAAGAGACTGGGTGTGGAGGCTCATGCCAGTAATCCTAGCACTTTGGGAGACTGAAGCAAGAGAACTGCCTGAGCCCAGGAGTTCAAGATCAACCTGGGCAACATAGTGAGATCTTATCTCTACAATAAATAAGTTTTTAAAAATTAGCTATATGTAGTAGTGTCCGCCTGTAGTCCCAGATACTTGAAAGGCTGAGGTGGAAAGATCACCTCAGCCCATGTACCACTGCACTCCGACCAGAGTAAGACTCCAACACAAACAAACAAACAAACAAAATACATAAGAGAAAATGACACTAAGTTGGAATATAAAGCAATAAAAAAGTTAAACAAAGAAAAGATTACTTTAAAAGGTGATATAACTATATATAATTTAAAATAAAACAACTTGAAAAGCAACAAGAAAAGAAATTCCTATTCTTATTAGAAATTTTCATTAATCAAACATTCAATGTTTAAAACTTTTTTGATCTAATGATGTGGCCCAAAGAATACAAGAAAAAATCGATAGAGTCAAGTAAATAACAAAAATTTATAATTACACCGAAAATCTTAAAAATATTTGCTAGAATAATAAAAGGAAATAGAATTAGAATAAAAGAGAAACGTGTACTAATGAAAAGAAACCAAGTTCCATTTCAGCATACATGTATACATGTCATAGATATTTTTCCTTAAATTCTAAAAAAAAAAAGAAATGCTTAATAGAATTGTCTGCAAGAATATATAATATATTTCTAGAATATATCAAGTAATGGGATAAAGATATTCAGTGTGTGGAGAAATAGGCCATATAAACTAAAGCCTTAGCATAAAGGAGAAATAATTTGATTATGCTCTACATTTCATGGAAAGCCATTGACATGCTTTAAGCATGGGGAGGGGTTGTATGTACAGAGATGTGTGTATGGGTGTTTATGACATGATGTGATTTTTATTTTAAAAATTATGCATATCTTTTGTGTTGAGAATGGATTGTAGAAGAGTAAGACACCAAAGAGGAAGATCAGGTTTGCAACAATCACCTTGTAAATACAGCTCCATCATCTATCTGGTTTTCAATCTGCTTCTCTTCCTTTATAACTATGAAACTGCTTCTTTTTTTACTTACTTTTTGTGAAGCTCTTCTTTCTTTTTATTTGTAAAGTATTATTGACTCTTGATCTATTTTTCTAAGAAGTTTATTTTTTTTTTTATTTTATTTTTGAGGCTGGAGTGCAGGGGCACACTCACGACCACCATAGCCTCGGCCTGCTGGGCTCAGGCGATCCTTTGACCTCAGTCACCCAAGTAGCTGGAACTACAGGCATGCGCCACCATGCCTGGCTCATTTTTTTTTTTTTTTTTTTTTTT
>NW_007001819.1:274125-276111 GCF_000164805.1 Carlito syrichta
TTTTATTGTAGAGATAAGAATTTTAAATCGAATTGTGTAAAGTTTAGACATTTTAAAAATGTACAACAATGTTTGTGAATGTGCTTAGAAACACATCTAACATGCCATAAATTTTATAAATTTTTGTCACAATGTTTTGTCAAGCTGCTTTCCAATTTCTTTAAGTATATATTACAATGAAATGAAGCATAGACATAAAGTTCAGCATGTGTTTTACCACCACACTCCTTACCACTCCCACCAATAATAAAAGACATGCACACATGTACATGAATACTTTATGCTGCAGCATCTGGGAACTTGTTGGCCACTCTGTCACCTCTACAGTTAGACCTAGTTACAAATTCTGAAATGTTTCTCTTCCGTACTGCCCATGCTCATCCATTTAGCTCAGTCACGGTCATAAACCAAGACTCAGTGTAGACGGTTGCCTTTTCTAGGTATCCTTCTGTGATTATGCCGGTAGAACCTATCACATTGTGATTTTTTTCCCATTGTGAGTAGAATCTATGTATTATTTATCATTTTATCTTCAGTCGTAGCTCAATGTGTACCACAGAATGAGCAATGACGATATATTTGAAGAATAATGGACAAATTAATAAATGAATGAATGTCTTGAATTGAATTTCAATTCTCTTTAAAGATCAGGAACCTAGAATTTAAATCAAGCAATATACATGCATATGCATACTGTACACAACATGCACACACACATATTTTCATCATTCATGCCAATCTTACAGTATTTAAAAAGTAAAAGAAATAGAACAAAATTGATATTTCTGTTCAACATGAAATCTTAAGATACAGATTTTATTTTGATTGAAATCATTCTATTGCTGCCATCATATGTTTGTGAAGAAAGTCCCATGCTTCACAATAAGAATTCAAACAATGAATGCTGCTTTTTTCCCCCTAATGAATATTTTGGCTAAACACATACACAAGCACACACAATTGGCTCACAAACATTAACATCTTCAATGTTTAATTTTATTCAGTGGTTTGATATTTCTATCCAAGATCTTTAATAAAAACACTTTCTCTCTGAAGCAATCAGAAAATATATAAATTTGAGTTCTCATTATGACAGGTGATTTGTTTTTTTGTTTTGAGTTGGAGTCTCACCCTGTCGCCCAGACTGGAGTGCAGTGGCCGCTCCTGGCCACTGCAGCCTCGACCTGCTGGGCTCCGGCGAGCCTTCCTCCTCAGTCTTTCACTTAGCTGGAACTACAGGCGCGCTTTACCATGCCCGGCTAATTTTTGATTTGTTGTAGAGATGAGGTCTCGCCAAGTTGCCCAGGCAGGTCTTGAACCTTCAGGCTCAGGCAATCCACTCACCTTGGCCTCCCAAGCGCTGGGATTACAGGCTGAGCCACTGAGCCTGGCATGACAGGTGATTTGAAACTAAAGTTGCTATTAGCTCTTGTGGCTAATAGGTGTGGTTGATGAGTATCATACTTCATGGTCATGACTGAATTCCATATCGTCCTTTTAACTATTTTTTTTATGGCCTTGATCAGAATAACTCTTTGTCTTATTTCATTGTAATAGATGTTTTATTCCTAAGGCACAAAACTGCAATGGCAATCAAAGTAAACAACAACAACAGAACTTTCTTCATTCCCAATAAAATGACCTCTCTTAATTTGTCATATATCTTTTCATTTACAAAGGCATGTAAGATAATAAACATGTGACTAGAATTTCATACTTTGATGAGTATGTGAACTATTTAGTCATTGCCTAGAATATATAAGGGGTATGCACAGATAGGATGTGAAATCAGGAAGGGGTGTTACATTAGTTTTTCTTTTCTCTCCTGCATATTCAATATTTGTACACATGCTCCTCTCATTTTTTCTCCTCCATTCAATAAGTCAATCTCATTCTTTATTGATTTTGGAGTAAATTTTAAATAACAGTTGATGATAAACTAAAGCCATGTAATTTTTTTTTTTTTTTTTGAGCTGGAGTCTCACT
>NW_007001819.1:276131-306927 GCF_000164805.1 Carlito syrichta
GACCTGCTGGGCTCCGGCGATCCTTCTGCCTCAGCCTTCCGCGTAGTCGGAATTACAGGTGCGCGCTACCACACCCGGCTAGCCATGTAATTTAAATCAAAATGATTCTTATTGGATATTATATTTATAACCTATTATATGTCCATTTCAAAGTGTTTGAGATGGATTTTTAAATGCATAGATGGTGCTTATTGCTCTTGGTTTTACAATTTCAAAAATTACAGATGCTTTAAATATTTTCTATGTCCCAACTTTTAAGCTTATTGTCAATGTCTATTATTTTGTTAAGTTTGAAATAATTATGATAGAAAGAGCATACTGTCTTTCAAACTTCCCAAAATGTGCTAATTCTTTAGTTGTTTCCCCTACTTCTTCTCTCTCTTTGTCTCTACCTCTCCCTCTCCCTTTCCCTCTCCCCTTTACTTTCTAATTCTTTCTCTCGGTCCCTTTTTTTCTCTCACTTCCTTTTTCTCTCTCACCAATAGTGTAGTGGGCATCAGTGTGATGGTTCATTTTATTCATCATCTTTATTGTACAAAAAGATGCTCAAATAGTAGATACTAAATTGTTTGGGCATGCCTGTGAGGGTTTTCCAGAGAAGATTAGCATTTGAATTAGTAGGCAGAGTTAGAAAAAAGGAAGAAGGAAGGAAGGAAGAAAGGAAGGAAGGAAGGAAGTGGAGGAAAGACAAATTCCCCACCTTTTCACCTCAGTTCTTAGATCATTACCTTGGATTGGGAATTGCACCATTGGTTCCCCTGGCTCTCAAAACTCCATACTTGAACTGAATAAAACCAGAGGCTTTTCTGATTATTCTTGTAGATGTCATGTCATGTGGCTTCTTAGTTTCCGTGGTTGAGTGAGCCTATACCACAGTGAATCTCCTGTCATATATCTAATATACCCTATTGATTCCGTTTCTCTGGAGAATTCTAGTACATTAAGTGAATAGTAATTTGCATATTTTCTTATATCTCTTATTCATATCTTACTTTGTAAAACAAATGATAATCCAGACTCTTCTTTCACATATTCAGGAATGAGGACCTCACTTACTAGAGTAGTCAATTTAATCTTTTAGCCTTTGTAAATATATATTTAAAGGTACAATTCTACTATTTTGACTCCACCTCAGCTAATACTTTATAGAGGAAGTGTGAGCTCAGATTTATGCCATAGTTTACAGAAATGGAAAAAAAAAGCAGCAACACATAATAAGTTGATGACTCTTTAATCTTTCTAACTGAACATTTCTTCTTTTATATGTAAGCATTTTTTTTGCTTAATAGTTAAATAAATGCCAGAGTCCATTATTGCAATCAATTACCCAATCTGTTATTTCTTTTGTCCTGCTTTAAAAGTAAAGGCTAGCAAAGATTTTTTTCCACATTTGGCTTCTCTTTGCGTGTTTTCTTAACAGCTTTAAAAATCTGTCTTTTGAAGTATAGTGCTAGCTGGGTAGGAATGTATAATTGAGGTTGCATAATTTGATAATAAAAATAAAAAGTCCATTTATCGATGTGCAGTCATTGTTACTAGGATCCATTCTCCAGAAATGATTGGAAATTTGAAGTTGAATGATCTACATGTACTTTTCTTTTATGTAAATTCAGCAAAGAAAAATGTCTTTAAACATTTTAAAAATATTCAGCATACTCTTTCCGGGTTCTACATTCTCAATGCCAAAGTCTTTCTTCTGACATATTAGAAAAATAAATTGAACAATTCTATTTAGTTTATGATGTACTATGCAGACTTTGTCCTTTACTTTAAGCAGAAGGTGATTATATCTTTCTTCAATGTTAGTTGCTACCTTTGCAAATCCATTCATCTGTTCTCATTCAATCACCAGATTCAGCTTTGCCCAGCTCTGAGTTAATACTGATGAATTCTGATACAAAGTATCCATGTACTCAGAGGCACTAGCACAGTAGTGTGGCTTCAAAATATCTATACAGTTGGAGTTAAGGCAACACTGTTGTGTAAGTGACAGAGTCAGCGTTGAGGGTGAGGGTGTAGGGAGCCTTGCACTGAAACCGTGTTTGAAGAAAAACAGTATCGCTACTAATGTTGCCAGTTAGAGGCAGAGATAGCTTTCTATGTAAAATTGAGGAAAAACCTCAATTTTTGAAAAAGGACAATAAACATTACTATGTTAGAGGTTATAGATAAGGATTACAAGAATCTGAACCCACCATTTGCTGTTGATGCTGCCAGAAAGTGGTATCTAGAATATATTATGCTATTCTATTCAGGTTGCATATTAATCTCTATCTCGATATGGCTAACTGTGACTGTCATGAATAAATTTCACTTGAATCTCCTTTAAGAAAGAACTTCAATTTTTTTCCATCCATCTAAGGTGACATAACAGCATAACAGGAAACAGATTTACCCTTCCACCTAAAAGAATGAACAAATACATAAAACTGTGCCTTAAAAAATATTGGATATAAGACAATAAGGATAGCAATCACTTAAAGATGGAAAACAAATGAGGAAAGCCCTATTCTTGCTTCAGCTTATTGTCTGAAGTGTTTATAGACCGCAGCACACCTTAGGTAAACCCAGAGAGAGTCTGGTTGGTGGTCTCCATCGTTTGAGGAAATAGTTCAGATTATCAGAGAGAAGAGAAGATAGCTAAACAGAGAGTAACAGTGAGTGGGGGGGGGGAGAAAGAGAAAGAGAGAGTTCTAAACACCTACTTGAAGAGGGTCTACTTTGAGTTTTCAACTGAGGATTGATAGGTCCATGTGTGTGAGTAAGCATCAGAGAGCAGTGAAACAGCCCTTCAAGGAATTAAAAAGAACAATTCATAGGCTCAAATAAGCCTGGCAAAAGTTACTGGGCTCACTAACTGGAATGAAGCACCTTATAATTAATGAAATTCCGAATAAAGGGCAGAAAAGTCTTACCTCAGTCATGGCACAAAATTAGTTTTAGACTCACTGATACTTTTGCTCTACCTAACAAAGCTTAAAATTATTAAATATTTACAAGTAAATTAGTTGAAATCCAGCACATACAGCAAGGTAAAACTCACATCTGGCATTCAATAAAAAAATCTTATTAATAAAAAGAAGCAGGGAAATATGAGGCAAGATGAATAGAAGTGTCAATCAACTGAAAGCGATCCAGAAATTACACAGATGATAAAATTAGTGAACAAAGACATTGAAATAGTCTTTGGGTGGATTTGATATAGTCAGTAAGGTAAACAAAAGACTAAGCATGTTAAGTGTGTGTGCGCGCGTGCACACACACACAAAATACATTAAATACCTAAGTCAGACTAATCAGAGTTAAAAAGAAAATAATACAATATCTTAGTTGAAAATACACTGGTTGGGGTGAACAAAAGGTTAGACATTATAGACATTGCCAAAAAAGCCAACTCATGAGCAACAAAAGGAGAGCTATATTTAATTAGGAACTGAAAATTGTTTTAAACAGTCATAAGTGAGCTCAGACGCAATTTTTGCAGCATCAGTCATCTTTGCTAAGACTTCAGCCCCAGTTGACAGCTTAAATGAATCTCTCATGAAAGACTCTGAGCTAAAAATCACTTAACTACTCCCAGATTCCTGAATCTCAGAAAGTATGTGAAGTAATAAATGTTTGTTATTTTAAGTTGACAATTTTGGGATACTTTGTTATACATCAATAATATACCAACCATACAAAATCACATTAATAATAAATGTTCTAAAATACCACAGTTAAAAAGTGTATATTATCCCATTGAATAAGAAAACAAGAATCAATTATATTAGGCTTACAAAATTTTCACTTTATATATAAAGATACATTAATTTAAATAAAATTATCTAAAAAGTTATACTACACTAACAATTAAGCAAAATACATTTGGAGTGGCTATATTAATATCAGACAACATGAGCTTAAGATTCAGTAATAAAGAGGAGCATATAATAAAGAAGTTATAAAAATGATAAATTGCTTATGTACCTAATAAACAATTTACCTAAATGTAAAATGTACTCAAATAAAATGTGTTAAGCAACAGCACATATACTCGCAAGGTAAAGTAGAAACACGTACAAGAATAGTTGGTTATTTTAACACCCTTCACTCAATAATTGATTACACTAGACCAGAAAAAGCAACAATGGCATATTAAAAACAGGACAGCAATATTAGTTAGCATAATCTAATCAATATTTTAGTTAATGGAAGAATACAATTATGGAAGAACATAATCAATATTTTAGTTAATGGAAGAATACACTTTTATTTCAAGTGCACATTTACCAAAGGTACACTATATCCAGAGCCACAAACTAATATCAACATTTGTAGAAAATACACATTATACAAATTACTCCTCTGACATTAATAAAGTTAAATTAGGATTCAGTATTTAAAAACATATATCAAAAAGAAATATTTAGAAAATTTTCTAAATAATCAATGTGTTAGAAAGAAACATAGAAATTAGGAACTACTTTAAGTTGATCAAAAATGTAAATATAAACATAAAAATTGGGAGGATGCAGCTAAAGCAGTATTTATAGAAATATTTTTAGTAGCAAACATTTATACTATAAAAGAAGAAGAAACTCAATTCAGTGAGCTAATCTTCTCGTTCTTGAAACTAAAGATAAAAGAAGATTTTAAAAAATCAGTAAAAGGAAGAAGAAAGGAAAAAATAAAATGAAATCAGTGTGGAGATTTATAAAATGAAAGACAGGATGGTAAAACAAAAAGTTCACTCTATAGAAGACTAATAAAATTGACAAACCTCTAGTCAGACAGATCAAAATAAATATATTATAATATCAGAAATGAAAGAGGCAATCTGTCTACAGATTCTACACATCTGAGAAATAAAAGATACTATGAAAAACATTATGCCAGTAATTTTGAAAATTTATTTTCAAAATGACCAAATTCCTTGAAAGATAGAAACTACCAAGACTCACTCAGGGCAGAAGAAATCATTCGAATGGTCCTACATCAAATAAGTGAATTTGATTTTTATGTAAACACTTTCCTGTAAAGAACATATCAAACCAAGATGAGATTTTTTTTCTGGTAAATTCTATCATTTAAAGAAGAAATTATTACAAGTCAACACAAATACTTTCTTAGAAGTAAAGATGAGTTAACATTTCCAATTCATTCTCTGAGGGCAGCACTACTTTACTACCACAGCATACAAATATAAGAATTAAACTACAAGTCAATATTCCTCATGAAATTAATGCAAAAGCCTTAATAAAATACTAGTACATAAAACCCACCAATATATAAAAGTATAATAAATCACAACATTTGGAATTTATCTCTAGACTGTCATATTCTTTAACATTTAAAAATCAATAAAGGTAATTTACCATATTTAAAATTTTAAGGAGAAAAACATAGGATTATTCAAATAGACACAGAGAGCATTTGCCAATTTTCACAATCCATTACTAAGAAAACAGCATAGCAAACTATGACTTGAATTCAGCTTCATCATCATGATAAACAAAAACAATCAAA
The DNA here is from genome assembly GCF_000164805.1 of Carlito syrichta. NCBI lineage: Eukaryota > Metazoa > Chordata > Mammalia > Primates > Tarsiidae > Carlito > Carlito syrichta. The sequence goes on from NW_007001819.1 coordinate 281,640, forward strand.
AAATCCTTTAAAAGTAAAATATTGAGAGCTGTTCCCATTGAGCTCAAGAATAAGACAAGGAATAAAGTCAGGAATAAGACAACAGGCAAGTTTTGAGCCTGTCTATTTAACATTTTACTGGGTTTCTAGCCAGTGCAATTAGGAAAGAAACAAGAAAAATTCTAAGCATCTAGATCATAGAGGAAAAATTTAAATTACGTTTATTCACAAATTGTAATATAGTCTACATAGGAAGTCTGTGGAATATAAATAAATAAGTAAATAAATTAACAAATTAAGCTACTACACTACAAAAAATGATTTTGTTAAGCTTTCAGAATATATAATCCACCAAAGAAACACTCTTCTAAACATCATCTGAGGCAACTAATTTATGACAAAGTCCTCAAAAGCAAATGAAGCAAAACCAAAAATTGACAAGTAGGACCTATTTAAACTAAGACCTTCTGCACTTCTATAAATAGAGTAAACAGACAGTCTACAAAATAGAAGACATTTTTGACAAAATATGCATCCAACAAAGAGTTAATATCCAGAATGTATAAGGAACTAACAGGAATCAACAAGAAAAACACAATCCCATTAAAAAGTGGGCAAGGGACATGAACAGACACTTCTCATAAAAAGGCATACAAGTGGCCAACAAACATATGAAAAAATGTTCAACATATCTAATCATCAGAGAAATGCAATTCAAAGTTGCAATGAGATACCATCTCACACCAGTCAGATGGCTATTATTAATAAGTCAAAAAACAGCAGATGTTGGCAAGGTTGTGGAGAAAAGGGAGTACTCCTACACTGTTGGTGGGAATGTAAACTAGTTCAGTTTCTATGGAAAGCAGTTTAAAGATTTCTCAAAGAACTAAAAAATATATTTACTATTTAACCCAGCAATCCCACTACTGAGTATATACACAAAGAAGCATACATTATTATACCAGAAAGACTCCTCTATTCATATGTTTATTGCAGCACTGCTTACCATAGCAAAAACATGAAACCAACCTAGGTGCCCATCAATGGTTGATTGCAAAGAGAAAATGTTGTATATATACACCATGAAATACTATACAACCATTAAAAAGAACAAAATTATGTCATTTACAGCAATGTAGATGTAGCTAGAGGCCATTATTCTAAGCTAATTAACACAGAAGCAGAAAACGAAACACTGCATGTTCTCACTTATAAGTGGGAGCTAAACACTGGGTATACAGGGACATAAAGATAAGAACAAAAGATACTGGGGAACTCCTAAAGGGCAGGGGATGGGAAAACGTTGAAAAAACTACCTATCTTGTACCATGCTCACTATTTTGGGGACAGGTTCGACAGAAGCAAAGCTTCATCGTTAGGCAACATACCAGTGTGACTAACCTGCACATGTACCCATTGAATCTAAAAGGAAAAAATATATATACTCGATATTTTTTTAAAATGTTGATAACTTTTATAAAAGATAGTATTATTTCTTAGTGTAGTTTAAGGTTTTCAAACAAAGTTAACTGGAGTAACTGTGGGGACAGTTAAGGAGTATTATGGAAACTGTCTTTTTTGTTTAAGTATTCTTGGTAAATGTGTTAATTTATGTAATGCATTTTTGACAATCAATGATATTGATACATCATTAACTTAAATTTACAGTTTACATTAGACTTCACTCTGTGTTATGGAACTGTATGGAATTTGCCAGTGAATCATGAACTGTTTTTATCTCTACAATATCATACAGACTAGTTTTCTTGCCCTAAAAATCCTGTGCTCCATCTATTCATCTCTTCCCTACCACAAGCTCGTGGCAATCATTGATCTTTTTATTGTCACTATAATTTTGCTTTTTCCAGAATTTCATGTAATTAGAGTCATAGAATATGTAGTCTTTTCAGGCTGGCATCTTTCACTTAATAATGCACACTTAAGTTTCCTCCATGTCTTTGGGTGACTTGATAACTTATTTCTTTCCCTTGCTGAATAGTGTCCCATTGTCTGAACATACTACATTGTGTTTATCCATTCATCTACTGAAGGACATCTGGGTTGCTTCCAAGTTTAGGAAATTATGAATAAAACTGTTATAAATAGTTACGTGCAGGTCTTTGTCTGGACATACTTCCAACTCATTTGGGTAAATAACAAGAAGTATGATTGCTGAATTGTATGTTGAATAGGCTTAATTTTGTAAGAAACTCTTCAACTGTCTTCTAAAATGTCTGTTCCCTTTTGTACTTCCACCAGCACTGAATGAGCATTCCTGTTGAGACACTACTTGCCAGCATTCTTTGTTGACAGTATTTGGGATTTGGGCCATTCTAGTAGTACTTCATTTTTCCAATGAAATAATGACATCATGCTGGCATGATGTTGAGCATATTTTCATATATTTATTTGCCATTTGTATAGTCTGCTTTGTTGAGATATCTGTTCAGATATTTTTTTCTCACTACAGTTAATACTATTTTTAAATGAATTATATTTCTATACACTAGCAATTAAAAATATGGAAATTTAAATATAAAAACAATACTACTTGCAATACGATAAAACTAGTAAACACTCAGGGATAAACTTGATAGAAGATTAGCAACACACATATACTAAAAATTAAAGAAAAAGTTACTATAATGAATGAAAAGAAACAAGCCTTAAATATATGGAAAGAGATACCTTGTTCATGGGTTAGAAGACCCACTATTAAGTTCTTTACGCATAGACTTATAGTTTCAATACAAATTCAATCAAAATTTTAGCAAGGCCATTTGAAAAAAATAGAGGAAATTTTAATAAAATAAGCACGTATATTAAAAGTGTATAGAATAACCAAAACAACTTTGAAAAATAAGCATATAGAGGGATGGCTTACACTAATTGATTTTAAGCCTATTACAAAGTTAGAATAAGTAAGTCTTTGTGATATTGGAATGAATAAAAGACCAGTTAATCCGATAAGACAAAATAGAGAATCCAGAAATAGACCCATGTATGGTCAACTGATTTTCTTTAAAAGTGCAAGAGAAATTCAGTAAAGAAAAGATAATCTTTTCAATGTATAGTACTGAAGTAACCATACATCTATATAGAACAACAACAAAAAAAGAGCATTGATCCCTGCGTCACATCATATGCAAAAATTAACTAGGCGTGATTCATATTCATGAATGTAAATCCTAAAAATATAAAACTTCTTGAAACAAACATAAGGGAAAAGTTTTGTAGCCTTGGATTATGCAAAGATTTCTTAAATATAGCAGCAAAAGCACAATTCATACAAGAAAAAATTGAAAACTGTATCAAAAAGAGATTTTACTCTTCTAATGATATTGAAAAAAGTCACAGATTAAGATAACATTTTTATAAACAAAAATGAATCTGATAAAGGACTTATATGAAGAATATATAATTATTTTACCTCAAAATTTAATCATTATAAAACAACTCGATAAAAAAGAGGAAAACTTGAACAGGCATTTGATAAAAGATGTACATATGTTAAGCGCACAAAAAGATAGCATCATTAGTCATTAGCAAAATGCAAATAAGCTCCACTGCATTACCACTACACACCAGTTAGTAGGTATAAAATAAAACAACAAAACAAGATTAAACAAAACAAAAACTTTTCATGTAAGGTAGTGGCAAGAATGTGGAATAAATGGAAATTACATTCACTGCTATATAACTACTTGAGAAGAGTTTTATGGTTTCTTAACATCATAATCACTTATCTATGACCCATTCATTTCATTTATAAGAATTTATCCAACAGATATTACTGTATACATTATCAACATACTTTTCTACAAATATTCTTAGAAGTTTTTTTTATAGAGCTAATAACTAAAAATGACTCAAATATCATTCAACAGGAAAATAAACAAGCAAACATTGTTATATATGTGTATATCAAATGAAATATTACTCAGCAGTGGAAAGAATTCAAGTATTGGTACTTCATTTTAAGATTCAACATTGCTGAATATTAAAATAATGTCAAGTGAAATAAGCATATTATATAATTCCAAAAAATTCAAAACTTGTTTATAATGAAAGAAAGTAAATCAAACTGGGGGTAAATGTCTTTGGTTATGGAAAGCATTTCAATGGGGCATGACAAATATTTTGGAGGGGATAATATGCTTATAATTTTGGTGTTGGTAGTGATTTCATAGTAAATAATCATATATCAAAGTATACAACTTTTGCGTTTCAAATATGCTCATTGTGTAGTGTGTTAATTACATTTCAATTTGTATAAAGGTAGCATGCACTAATGGAAGCCCAAGAGCAATATTTTATGTTACTATTGAGCAGAGAAATCATGCAGTCACTGATAAGATGTTTTACTTTCTCATGTATCCATTTTCTGTAAACAAATTCCTTTGATTAACAAATATGATACTGCTTGTCTCTTATTGTCTTAGTCTAATTCCAAACCAGAACCTTCTCATATCACTTGGAGTGCCATGAAAACAAACCTTTTATGAATAAATGTATTTTATATTAATTTGACAATGTTTCAGAATAACATTCACAGAGTTTCAGACTGGGAACTGGAAGTGTGGCCGGTCACTCGATGTCTCACTATCCCATATCAATGATTTTTTTTTTATACATGGAAGATACTACTCAAAGGTACTTTTACAGCTAATACATGGGTTGTTCTCTCAAACTGAAAGGTCTACAGTTCATATCCTCAAGTAATTGGGTGGATTATTTCTAAATTCTAAACCCCAGAAAGCAATTTTTTTCCTCCATTTTTTTTCATTTTATTTTTTATTTGAAGGTACAATTCAGGGTTAGGTATACAAATGTTCCTTTTTTTTTGAGGTGGAGTCTCACTCTGTCGCCCAGACTGGAGTGCAGGCACCGCAGCCTCGACCTGCTGGGCTCCAGGCGATCCTTCTGCCTCAGCCTTCCGAGTAGCCGGAATTACAGGCATGCGCTACCACACCTGGCTGATTTTTTGATTTACTGTAGAGATGAGGTATCTCTGCCCAGGAGGGTCTCGAACCCGCGGGCTCAGGCAATCCACTCACCTCAGCCTCCCAAAGGTGCGGGATTACAGTCTGAGCCACCGAGCCCGGCTCACAAATGTTCCTTATTCAGGTACCCTTGTTGATGAAATGTGACCATCCTTTCCCTAGCAGTTTCCCTTCACTGCAAATCCCAATCCCTCTCCCCTGGCAATTTCCCACTACTGCCAATCCCTTTCTTATAGTATTATGATAATTGTTCAAGGTCCGCTTATGAATGAGAACATATGGTACTCTGCTTTTTGTTTCTGTGATAGATCACTAAATATGATCAACTCTAAATCTATCCACGTTGCTGCAAAGTCCATATGTTTGTCTTTCTTTATGACTCCATAATATTCCATTGTATATATGAATCAAATTTTTAAAAATCCATTCCAGCTTAAATGGGCAGCATGGTTGGCTCTATGTTTTTGCTATTGTGAACAGAGCTGCAACAAACATTTGTTTGCAGTTATCTTTTTGTAGAATGACTTGAGTTCCTCCGAATGCATTCCCAGTAGGGGGATTGCTGGGTCATATGGAAAGTCAATTTCTAGTTCTTTCAGATATCGCCACACTCTCTTCTAAAGAGGTTGCACCAGCAGTGCAGAAGTATCCCTTTTTCTCTGCATCTTCACTAGCATCTGCTGTTTGTTTTATTAATGATGGTCATTCTTACTAGGGTTAGGTGGTATCTCAATGTGGCTTTGATTTGCATTTCTTTGATGATTAGTGAGACTGAGCACTTTCCCACGTGTCTGTTGGCCGCCCATATATCTTCTTTTGAGAAGTGTCTATTCATGTCTTTTGGCCACTTTTTAATGGGGCTGTTTGTTTTTTTTTTCCTACTGGCATTTTTGAGTTCCTTATAGATCCTAGATATTAGGCCTTTGTCAGATATACAGTTGGAAAATATTTTATCCCATTCTGTGGGCTGTCTCCCTGCTCTCTTGATGGGTTCTTTTGCTTTGCAAAAGCTTGTCAGTTTGATGAGGTCCCACGTGTCTATCTTATCTCTTATGGTGTGGGCACTTGAAGTTTTGATCAGAAATTGATTGCCAGTTCCAACTTCCATAAGGGTGTCTCCTGCATTTTCTAAGATTCTTATAGTTTGAGGTTTTACATTTAGGTCTTTGATTCATTTAGAGTTAATTTTTATGTATGGTGATAGGTAGGGGTCCTGTTTCAACCTTCTGCATGTGATCAATCAGTTTTCCCAGCACCATTTACTGAATAGATTCTCCTCTCCCCAGTGGTTGTTGTTGGAGGCTTTGTCAAAGATAAATGGGTTGAGAAATCGAGGCTTTGCTTCCAGAGTCTCTATCCTGTTCCATTGGTCTGTATGCCTGTTCTTGTACCAATACCAGGCTGTTTTGATTATTGTAGCCTTATAGTAAAGTTTGATACCTCCTGCTTTGTTTCTTTTGCTAAGGATTGTTTTGGCTATTCATGGTCATTTGTGTTTCCATATGAATTTCTGTACTGTTATTTCCAGATCTGAGAAGAATGATGTTGGTGATTTAATGAGTATTGCATTGAATCTGTAGATTGCTGATTCTTCCTGTCCATGAGCATAGAATATTTTTCCATTTGTTTTTGTTTTGTTGGTTTTCTTTGAGCAGTGTTTTGTAGTTCTCATTGTAAAGTTCTTTCACTTCTCTAGTTAGGAAGATGCCGAGGTATTTCATTTTTTTGTGTGGCTATTGTGAATGGGATTGCTCTTTTTATTTGGTTCTCTGCCTGCTTGCTGTTGTTGTATAAGAATGAAGCTGTCTTTTGCAAATTTTTGGAAATTTTTATAGACTTTTGAAGATGCCTTTTCTCCTCAATTTTTTATCAGTGTGACTGAATAATTAACAGTTCTAGAAGGCAAAATAAACTTTTCTCTAAATATCCTTTGCCATTAAATATTTTCTCTATCTGAATCTTATTTTCTTCTGTAACTTTTATTTGAGCTATTTTTAACTTGTACATTCCAACAAACTGACTGTTTAATGTGGAATTGCAGAAAAAAAAATAGAAGTTTGATTCTGCTTCATCTTGACCTTTTCAATTTAACATGGTGGTCAAGGTGGGGAAGGTAGCTACTCCCTCGAGGTTTTTCTTCAATCTAGCAAGAAAGAATGAATTATATATGTCCATACACCAAGTCATTTGTGATAATTTTAGTGTTCCCAGGACTAAAAAATATTGGCTATCAACAACAAAACTTTTCAGCCCTAATCTTCAGAGACCAATATTCTCTCAATAGGGTTGAAAATTTAAGGTTTGAAGAATGATCATAGAATGTGAAATATCACTTTTGATTCACACGCAGAGAAACTCTTTGCAATATGAAGTAAGTGCTGACTGTCACAGTAGAGATGATATATGTGGGGAGATCTCTCCAAAAATAAAATTTATTTATAAAAACTTGTGTATTAATTATTACATGTTTATACTTCAGTCACCTTCAAAGTACTCTCTGTTCAATGCAATGCATCTATCAAGTTGCTTTTTCCAGTGCTCACACAGTTTTTGAACTGGTTAATTTTGATGCCTTTTAGTGCTTCTACTGTTTTTTGTTTCACCTCTTCCACATTGGCAAAACTTTCCCTTTGAGAACTTTTTAACAAAAAGTCTCTCAGGGTGAAATCTTGTAAATAAAGGGGGTAGGGCATGGGGATCATGTTGCTCTTTGGTCAAAAACTGATGAACATTCAGCATCGTGTAGGCAGGTATGCTTGTAAATCAACCATCATGAAGTAGGAAACATGTTGAAAGAATCTCCAAAAAAATTCACTGATGCTCAACGTGGCCTCTCAAGACAGTACTAACTGGTACACTGATGCGGATGGGTTTCTAGAAACCTCACCTAGTAGGGAAAGCCTGTACATTAAATGGCCCACTCTCCCAAAAATAATTCGTTTTTTTGGAAGTCCCTCTTTGTAAGGTCATATTGTTAAAATGATTAGTAATAGTCAATAATAATACTTAGCAGTAGTATAATAATAACTATAAAAAACTTTAGAAGTGATCATAGTGGAATTAGTTGCAGAAATCATATGAATTCAGCCACCAGAAAAACATTTCATATAGTTGATATAATAAAGAATTTTCAATCAAAAGGCTCAATTTGGGAATTCATATTAATCTCTTACTAACTGTGTTGCCTTAGAAAATTTCACTTAATTTCTAAAATTAATTTCATACTACAAGCAAGAACAACAAAACGTTGAGAGTTTTATAAGAAAAAGTTATGTGGAAATATTTTGTAAACAGTGTTAAGCAAACTACTGCTGTTAATATTAATTACAGAATTATAGTTACTTTGAGAACTTAGATAAGTGAGAATCTATTTGTGCTATGGTTTGGATCTTTGCCCTCCCAACATCATGTTGAAGTTTGATCCTCAATGTAGAGGTTGGGGCCTAATGGGAAGTGTTTGGGCCATGGAGGTGGATTCCTCATGAATAGATTAATACCCTCTATTGGAAGTAAGTAAATTCTTACTCTATTAGTTGCAGAGAACAAGCTGGTGGTTAAAAGGAGTCTGACACCACCCTCTTCTCTCTCTCTTTCTATCTCTTCACATAATCCCCACATACATTGGGTCTCCTTTGCCTCAGCCATAAGTGGAAGCAGCCTGAAGCCCTCATCAGGTGCAGGTGTACAATCTTGACCTTTCCAGTCATCCAGAATTATTGTGAACTAAATCATCTATTAAAAAAATAAATTACCCAGTCTTGGGTATTTCTTTATAGCACACAAAACAGACTATGTGCATTTTGTTTTTTTTTTTTAGCAATTGAGAGATACTTATCAGTCTGATGAGTAAATTCACAAGTGTGAAGTTTATTCCCTTATTGGGTATTATAAATTAAAAAGAAAAACTCATTCAATTGCCATACTCTGTCTTCAGGTATATTCTATTTCGTTCAAGTCTCATTTAAAAAAAATCATTCTCCGCATTGCACAATACCAACAGATTATTATGAGGCAGGTGCCAAAGGACTATTCATACTCTTGTCTTTGACTTTTCACACTAAATGTTCCCAAACTTTTCAACTTCTCTGCTTAGGAACTGAGTATCTTGATAAAAATAATGACTTGACCTTAATGCATAAGATTACTTGTCCATAAACAAAAGGGAAAGGGAGATGAGAAGGCAGGAGTTTTTCCAACAATAATTCTCCAAACACTAACTGGGTGTCCAACAATTCAGTGCAATTCTGCAACACAGAGGTAGCATCAGATTCTATAGTTTTGAGGGCTCAGTCTCACAAGACCACCACCACTCCAGATGCCAAATGAAAATCCTGGGTCACCAATACTTCTCACCCCCTAGCTATAAATTGGGAATTCCTAAGACACCTTCAGTAGGTTAATTTGCTAGAACAGCTCACAGAGTTCAAGATTGCACTTTGGGCTTATGTTTACTAGTTTTATAAAAGATACAAATGAACAGCCAGCTGAAGAGGTACATTGGGTGAAGTTTAGTGGGGTCCTGAGCTCAGAAACTCTGTTTCTGTGGAGTTGGGGTGCATCACCCTCTTAACATATAAATATATTCAACAACTCTAAAGTTCTCCAAATATCATATATCATTTTTCAAGGGAGTGTTAAATCTCAGTCTCTAGCCCTCCACTCCTCTTTCAAGTAATTGGTTGGTGAAACTGACTGGTACAACTCTCTGATCACTTGGTATCTCTGTTAACCAACTTCATTCTGAGACTATGTAGGAATCTTATCTTAAGTCAACTTATTAACATAAACTAACGTGTATGAATAACAAATACATGCCTATTCCTCAGAAATCCCGCAAGTTCTAAAACCTCTGTGCCTAAATCCAATAGGGATAAAAATAAATATATATTTTTGTATCATACTGCAAAGGGGAAACTATGTGAGACCACTTTCTAGTCTTCTGATCTACATTGTTTCAACCGTAAGTTTTATTTTTTATTTTATTTTAAAGATGTGGGATACAATTCAGGATTAGGTATACAAGGGGTCATCACACAGGTAATGTTTGGGACTCTCTTTGTTTCCCATTTTGTCTGGTTTGAGGTCAGGTACCCTAACTAATGTCAGCAGGGTTTTATACTTTAGACTATATAGAATAATAAATGTGTGCCAGAGCTCTCAGAAATCATTGTTTTTTGTGTGAGCTTTGGAAACTGTGAGATGCCACGTTACAAAGAAGGTACACCCTAGAAAATGATGGCGAGCAGTTATTTGGTGTGATTACTTAAACGTAGCACTCAGCTGCCTCCATAGACATTAAAATGAGGAGAATTATTTATGTAAACTTGGAGAAATAGAGAATTTGACTCAAGACTTGCTTTGGAAGAAGAAAGCAGAAAGTTTTCACACTCAAACTTACACTGAGAATATCTGAAGGCAGAATCAAAGTTCTTCTTTGAAAATAATTTTGGCTACTCCTTTAGATCTCCTTTTCTTTTTGAGTACCATTTTATACCAGTTACTTTACACAAACCATTCATAATTCTTTCAGGCATTATTTATTCTGTTTTACAGATGGAAAAGCTATGAGTCAAAAATAGTTGTCACAGATTGCCCTAGAACACACAATGGTAGGTCCTGAGACCATAATTAAGAACGTTGGATTCCCAACCCTTAGTATTTCTACTATCCCAGACCACCAAATCTCTCACTGTCATTACTGCAGAGCTTGGTGGAAAATACATGTTCTCTGATTCACAGCCAAATGTTTGTTTTATTTTTCATCCTTTATGTATTATTGGAGTTTGAATCTCATAAGCACCCGCTTGCTATCAAACAAAGAAGCACCATTTCTTCCCACTGGCCATGGGAATAATATTGTCGAATTATCAACACTTAGGACAAGCAGTTCTCTTTTTCTAGATCTAGGGGAAAAGTGTAATAGACATAGTTACCAAAATAATGAGTTCATGTTGAAATACAAAAAAGTTAAATATCTTTTTCAAATTATTTTTTACAACCCCTTAATCTCTTTTACTCATTGATAATAAAACAAGTAGTAGTACAAACCACTGATGTGCTCTCTGTGTGAGACTTTCTCAAAACTATGCTGGCACCTCTTTGAACTTGCCATAAGGTTGCATAGCTGAATTATTGCCAGGATTTGTTCCTACTCTACCTTTTCCGGTGGAAAATTATTTTGGGCGGGATTTTTTTAATTCAAAGATAATTAATAGTGCCTCTCCCCCCCCAAGATATAAAGCATTTCTTTAAAGCTATAAAGTACCTATTTTTTCTACTACAGCATTATCAATCATATTGAGACAAATATGTTATATTCAGCTTATAATACCACATAATGGATTCAAGTATGTATGGTTAATACTGTAAAAGTGATGCTCCAAGCTAACTTAGCTGAAAGAGTAGAAAGAGAGTCACTGATTGCTAGGGGTTCTGGCAACTTATGGTTGTCTCAGAGTATTGGATGAGACTAGTTGTGACCAATAATCAGTAAAAATACCAAGTAGGGCAATCTCTTCGGGTCTCATCCCACTATGGGAGCTTTTCTGGCTTCTCAATAAATCCTTATTTTTCACTTAAAAGAAAAAAATATATATATATATGTACGTATGTATGTATATCAAGTAATGTTAAGAGAATAATCTCAGGAATTAAAAGAAGATTCGAAGTCATTGAGTCATATCCACTTATATTACATTTGAGATAACAGACTCACAGGTGTCAGGTGACCTGCTTCTGATCACATTCATTAAAATGAGTGCTAGAGAAATGTTTGAAATTTATTTATTTTTGGCTCCTTGTCCTACAGTTTAACCACAGTGAAGCAGGAAGCATTACTCCCTCACACTTAGGTTCAACTATTTTTTTTGTAAAAGGAGTACAGACTCTCTAGAATAAAGAATACTAAAAAAAATCATTAAAAATAGATTAAAGACCTATGCATACCTAAAATTATAAACATAAATATTCTAAAATAAGAGTTGTTGAAAATATTTGTAACCTTGTATTAGTCAATTTTTAAAAACTATGACCCTAACTGCACTATTCACAAAAAAGTTGATTAATTATGTTTTTAAAAAATGTAAAATCAGCCAGACTCGGTGGCTCAGCCTGTAATCCCAGCACTTTGGGAGGCCGAAGTGAGTGGATTGCCTGAGCCTGTGAGTTTGAGACCCACCTGGGCAACTTGGTGAGACCTCATCTCTACAATAAATCAAAAATTAGCCAGGCATGGTAGTGCACACCTGTAGTTCTGGCTACTTGGAAGGTTGAGGCAGAAGGATCGCCAGAGCCCAGCAGGTCGAGGCTACAGTGGCTGGGAGCAATGCCACTGCACTCCAGTCTGGGCAACAGAGTGAGAATCCAACTCAAAAAAAAAAAAAAGAAAGAAAAAGTAAAATTTCTGCTCCTAAAAGTATCATTCCAAACAAAAGAAAAGCCACAGATAAAGAGAAAACATTTGCAAAGTATATACCTTATGATGACTTGTATCCAGAATTTATAAAGAGCCTGAAAGTTCAATAACAAGAAAGCAATTTAATAAAAACTGCAAAAATGTGAAAAGATATAATGATGAAATAAGATATAATGATGACAAATAAGAACACTAAAATATGCTTAACATCATCTGTCATTATAAATTAAATCCATAGTCAAATATTACTGCACACTGATTAAAAATGTGTAAAATTGAAAAGACTGAACATACCAAGCATTGAAAGTGCATGGAGCAATGCAAACTCTCATTGAAAGTTGGTGGAAATTTAAAATGTTGCAACCATTCTGGGGAAAATAAAATTCAAGGCAGTTTCTTAAAATATTAAACACATGCCTACTATATAATCCAATATTTAATTCGTAAGTATTTATTCAAGATAAAGTATGCATAGATTCCAAAAGAAAACCTGTATGTTCATAAAATCTTCATGATATCTTTATTTGTAACTGCTCAATTCTCAAAGTCTATCAATAGGTGAATAAACAACTGTGGTATGTCTAGACAATAAGGTATGGCTTGGCGATAATAAGACTGAATCTTAAAATGATTGTGCTGCCAGGCTCAGTGGCTCAGCCTGTAATCCCGCAATTTGGGAGGCTGAGGTGAGTGGATTGCCTGAGCTCACAGGTTCGAGACCCGCTTGGGCAACTTGGCGAGACCTCATCTCTACAATAAATAAAAAAAAAATTAGCTGGACGTGGTAGCACATGCCTGTAGTTCCAGCTACTTGGAAGGCTGAGGTGGAAGGATCGCTGGAGCCCAGCAGGTCCACACTGCAGTGGTGGGGAGTATGCCACTGCACTCCAGTCTGGGCGACAGTATGAGACTCCAACTCAAAAAAAGAAAAAAGATTGTGCTAAGTTAAAGAAGTCAGACAATAAAAAGAGCCTATGTGTATGAGTCAATGTATACAAATGTCTAAAGCATGAAAATAAATCTATATGATGAAAATGATCACTGATTGCCTGGAGTAGGGGTGGCAATGAGGAGCAGATAGAGAAGTGCAAGGAAGCTGCTGTGTGTAATGGATGTATCCACTGTCTTGTGGTGACTGATCTTTGAGTATGTACTTGTATCAATACTTATCATTTCATGTGTTTTAAATATTTGTAGTTCATTGTATGCCAGTATGCCTATAAAAGTTGCAAAAATTTAAATAAATTATGTGTAAAGCAGAAATAATAACCATTTATAAAATTTGTTTAATTAAACAATAAGGAAATGTGGCATATTATAACACGTGGGATGCAACTAACTTGAACATTTAAGGCAAATTTGTGGCAATAAATGTTTATATTAGAAAGGAGGACAAATTTAAATATTAATAAACATTAAATTTTTAAAGGTTAAGAAAGAAGTAATCAAAAAAGAATAATAGAAAAAATAATAATGAAGCTAAGAGAATACATTCATGTCATATTATTCTCACTCATAATTGGACCCTGATCATTGGTCACATGAGCAAAAGAGTAGAACCAGCAGATGCTGGACACTGTTAGGGGAGGGAGAGAGGAGTGGAAAAGACATAACAACATACTGGGCACCTGGTCCACTCTCAGGAAGAGAGAGGGTCAGCTAGAAGCCCAAACTTCACCTGCATGCAACTTACTTATGTAGCAAATTCTCACTTGTAACCCATAACTCTAAAATAAAATGTAAAAAATAAAATAAAAAACAAACAAACAAACAAAAGGAATAATAAAAAATAGATTCATGACAAATAAACCAAAGATGTAAAAGATAAAACAACAAAGTCAAGAAATGTATTTTTTAAGAGATTAAAAGACTAGAAAGTTCTTGACTCATCAAGGAAATATGGACAGAAAACAAAGTGAGAATTATGAAAACTGATATTAATACAAATTAACAGGAATCTTAAAAAGATACAGAATTATTATGAACTTCCTGCCAAAAAATTTGAAAATTTCATGGAAGCAGACAATTAGACATTATAGTTAATTTTGTACCCAAACTCTTAGGTACAAAATGCAAATTTACTATAGTAATTGGAGCCATTAAGTAGAATATTTGCTTAAGTAAAATATGCAAACACAATATTAGTACAGCAGGCAATTTTACAGGTTAACAAGGTTCTAGTTAGCAATCAATGACAAGAAAAAAATACTTTGAGAGAAGAAAAAAAAGAAATAAGAGAAGACATGCCCCAATTTATATTATAAGGCAAATATTGCCTTCATACCAAAAATAGACAAAAGAAGATATTTTCTTTAAATCTTATTAGTGTACAAGGAGAACACTCCTCTCAAAAAAAAAAAGAAGGATATTTTTTGGAGAGCAGGTCTGTTGCAGTACAGGCTTCCTCCACTAGGTCAGTGTTCTAGGAGTGTTCTAGGAGCCCATTGATAACAGCGTGTCAGTTAGCATTGTTGTGAGTGACTGCATTTGGCTTCAGTGATTTTTGTTGTTGTTGTTTCATCTTTTTTTTTAAAGAGATTCTTCCAAGATGTCTGCCAATTTCATGACGAATGATTTAAAAATCACCTGCCCACATGACACTGAGAGTTCAACAGTTTTTGACCAAAAAGCGGCATGACCCCTATGCTCTACCATTCTTATTTACCTGATCTCACCTCAAGTGACTTTTCTGTTTCCCAGGGTAAAAAAAAGTCCTCCAAGAGAGACACTTTGCTGACATGAAAGAGGTAAAACAAAAACTGGTAGAAGGGCAACCCCTTCGGGTTCTCTCCCACTGTGGGAGTTTTTCTGTCCTCCCAGTAAATCCTGCTTTCAAAAAAAAAAAAAAAGAAAAATGGCAGAGACATTAAAAAGTATCAAAATTGATGAGTTCAAAAACTGTTTTGAGCAGTGGAAAAAGCATCTTGATAGGTATATTGCATCCAATGGAGAGTACTTTGAAGGTGACTGAAGTGTATACATATAAGAATATATACATTTTTATAAATAAATTTTGTTTTGTGGGGATTCCCCCAGTACATCTTTCAATGAATTTTCACCCTGTATGATCTATTGTCTGAAACCAAGAATATATATCAAATTAATTATCCAAATTCAATCTCTTTAAATCCTTGGGTTGTACTACTTTATATGACTAAATTTTTTGTCTCAAGGCTAAGCAGTCTTCTGTTAAAATTGTTTCTGTAAAACTAGAATTATTCATTACAATCAACACATAACAGCAAGGTAACAGTGTTTTCATTTAAAACACTACTTTTTTCCTCTTAAAGTCATCAAAAAGTCAAGAATTATAGAGATTTAATGGTGCACTTATATAAAATGTAAGGAAAAATACTTCTTTCCCTTCCTCTTCTTTTTGCTTCTAGGCTTATTAGGTTTAGCTCTCAGAATTTTCTGTTTCAATGTATTATTAATATAATTGTGTTTAATTATAATGCATTTCACAAATACAATAATGTCCTAGAAGGTAAAAGATAGTATCTGAGCAGTCATCTCCTCTCATGGGATTTTTGGCTAATTCATCATTGTAGCCCATCTTTTTGGTGCACAATGTCAAATGATCTTATGATTATTATGCTGTGTGTGGTCACTGGTGTCAATATGCCCTCATTTTTAATACAATTCCTATTCTTTTCAAAATGATTATATTTTCCTGTATCCTTCCCCCCTACTCAACCAGGTAGAGAGGAAAAGATATCTTTGCTAGTAGAAAGATGTCCATTAAATGGAAAAAAACAAAAAACAAAAACAGCAGCAATATAAATATTTAAGGAAAGTTAAGTCCTCTTTTTGGCAGACTTAAATTTGAGAGAAGAAGCAGAATGCTCATAGATCAACATTTATGAGCCTCACTTAGATTTTGTTTAAATTAAAATTTCCCAAAGTTATAATTTTCGTAGGATTATTATGATATATATACCCTCATTTTTACTATTTCTATATACTTACAAACCCTACAATTCCTTAAGTAATTAGATTAGATTCTTATGCTAATGTACCTTAGTAAATGTCTTCATTTCTGCCATCACTAGGTACTGTATGGATAGGAGATGTATACTGTGTTTCAATCCCATTAGAAGTCACTTTTGCAAGCACTTGTTCATCAGAGAGAATTGTTCATAGCTGAATTCCCTCTAGGCAGTTTTCTAATGATCAATAGCTTTGATACCCAACAGATGTGGAGGCAGTGAATGTCTCCCTTGTGTGTGGTGTCATATAGGTTTCATTTATTGCAATGTTGATTCAGGAATTTTTTATTCCTGCCATTCTTGGTCCCAAGACTTTCTAACATCTGCCTCTTGCTATTTCCTGACTTTTAATGTCTTTTTGTACAATGTGTTACTGTGAGTAAACTTGTTTTCTGTAAAATGTAAGTGCATGCATATATACTTTCCTGTCATTAATGAAAACAAGTATATTTATCAATTCGAATAGGTGATATCATACATTGCCCATCAAAAACACATTTTTTGAGCAAAAAAAAATCAATCTCATTCTACTTTTCATTCTTTCATTGATGTTTTCATATTACTTAAATTATATGTTTATCCTTGGGCAAGCCCTATTCTAGGTCACTAATCTGACAATACTCAGATTTATCCTCATGTAATTCAGTATTTGTCTTCAAGTAATTCAGTATTTAAGCAATGGGTAATTTATGGCTCTTAAAAATGGCATTCTAAGACCAGACATTTAAAAATTGCATTTCTTAGCAAGTTTGCAAATTATGTTCAACTTTTCTTAAACACTACCTATTACACTTGCGTTCTATCATGAGAACTTGCCACTTATCCCCATTTTACAGGAAATTTTCTCTCTCCCTTTCCCTCTCATCTAGTAAGTCTGCCCATCTGTTTGTCTTAGATAATACCCTGATCAAAAAATTAGAAAAGGTAGTTTGTTTAGGAGATAATTTCAAAGGCAGAGTGGGAAAGTGGAATAGGAGAAGATAAAATTCAGTGAAGAGTATGATAGGTCACACTCCCAGCTGGGCCTCCAGAATGTTAGATAAGATCTATTGGGAGTGTGGTTGTCTGGTGAGCGATACACTGTCACATGAAAGATGCAAAGAATTGCATAGAAGTTAGATTGGAAAATACAGATTATTTAGAAAGTAAGTTAGAGAGAGAGGAAATAGAGAGATTCACCTTTCTAAGGTAGGCAAGGGAACCAAAGCCAGGAAACATGGCAATGACCATACCTCAAAGAGCACATGGCCACACCAGAGTCTAGTAAGGAAAGGGCAATTGACTGCTTGAGGTTGAAGGCTTTTAAAAAACTTTTTTCTTTGATGGGGGCAGGTTGTTAAGTTGGTTGGGTGGTAGTCTGCTCCAGGTCATCACAGAGGGCAGGTATGCACAGGTACTGATGTGATGGACAGCAGACAGATGGGTGGATAAGTCACAAGATTGCTGCCATTGTGATGGGGTCTGTCTGTGTCACAAAGGGCTGACTGAGTTAATTTGGGTCTCATGGGTAGAGGAAAATATTTGAAATAGTAAAGCTAATTAGTACAGGACAAGCTGGAGAGGGGGCTGTAAAACAATTATCAATAGCTACCTCTGAAAAACCAGTTTTGTCCTTGGCTGGTGATTAGAGGGTAAGTTAAGTGAACCGTTAGAAAAACATTTAGGCAATGTCAAAATGGCCACTCACTTGGTATATTAAATCCATGTTATGTCCTCTCAGAGTACGCTGATGAGTGGCTTACCACTCTAAACAACTGGAATTCAAATCCATGAGGGACTTTGTGGAAAACATTCAAACTTTTCTACCAAAGTCTGGAGAGGCTGAGATCATTTATCTATTGACTCACATCTCCCGGTGGTTAAACATTTACCCTGGAAGCTTTAGTTCTGCTATACTTTTGAGTTAGAATTGCAGGTCAGACCAAGATTGTCTTGCCAGAACAAGCATTGAAACAAATAAGTAGGTAGGGGGAGACACTGAGATGCTGTCACCTTGCTGGCAATTATCTACTAGTAGAGCTCCAGGCACATTAATTCAAAGGTGGATAAGGAAATATGAATTGGAACAGACATGTTCTGCTGTACTATCAATTTATGTTTATAATAAATGGCAATCTATGATTACCTGTGTAAGTAGAGGGTGATTAATGCAAAAATGGCAAAATGGAAACTGTATACTTTTTTTGAAATAATAAAACCCTGAAACACAGGAACCTCAAATCTGAGAGGGCTTGAAAGTATATATTTCTATTCCAGATAAGTTACCTGGAGATCCAACAGGGTAAAACGTTCATTTATTACAGCTTATAAGAGGCACTGATGGTGGCCGGTCAGTGAAAAAAATTCCGTGCTTCAGGACAGCACAGCATACAGTTTTATTATCAAGAAAGTTAATGATTCAAATTGCTTTATAATCAATTACATTGATTAAGAGTGATGCCTACATTGCTTTCAGCATAGCTCAATCACCAATATCCAATGACTCATTACTGGGAAGACCAGCCTTCGCTAGAGGCCACTTCCTGATGGAGGGGGAAGAAAGAAGCCAGGTCCAGGAGGAAAAAAGTCCATGTCCAGACAATACCTCACAAACCCTCAGGTTAAAATAGTTTCTCATTTTTATGATTGCTGCAGAGTTTGCATTTTGAGTCAAGAAGAAGCAGAGTGGGCAAAACCAAGGGTGCTAACTCCAGGAGCACAAGCTGATTCTCTTTCTCAGGTACACCACTAAAATTCCATATGCTGTGGAGTTGGTTGAAACTCCTCTAGATCTCCAAATAAATTGTCTTTTTATTCAGGTGTGTGGTGTCAGTATTAACTTATGAATGTTTCTATGTCTTCACTGATATTTTAATGAGATTTTGGGAAAACTTTATTAGATTCTGCTAGAGGAGATGATATTAAACTGGAACCCCAATTATTGACTTTCATGTTTTTGCTAAGAGTATTTCCACTGGACTTTAATTTCCAAAAGAATAGCAGATGAAAGAACAGAGCCCAAAATGGAGTTTCACTGGTCTCCTTAAGCTCATGCATGACAATAATCCTTTCCCAGGACATTGAGTGAGTCACAGGACATTAAGATTAACTTCTCCCAAGAATTTGTCTTTCAGATACCAGCCCAGCCTTTCTTGTCTATGTGATTAACCACTTGTGACTGATCCACCCATCCATCCTTTCATCAGAGATACAGAAACAGACCCCATCATCATGACCTCAGTTCCTGTGAATGTTTGCCTGACCCTCCCCTCCCCACAAAAGAGAAGCTATAAAAGCTTTCGACCTCGGTGGCTCAGCCTGTAATCCCGCGCTTTGGGAGGCTGAGATGAGTGGATTGCCTGAGCCCCTGGGTTCACCCGGGTAGCTCACACTTGTAGATCCAGTTACTTGGAAGGCTGAGGTAGAAGGATCGCTGGAGCCCAGCAGGTTGAGGCTGCAGTGGCCGGTGCATGCCCCTGCACTTCAGTCTGGGCCACAGTGAGACTCCAACTCAAAAAAATGAAAAATAAAAATAAAAGCTTTCAACCTCAAGTATTGGCCACCACGTTTCCTTCAAGCATTTGTCTCCTACTCTCACTTGAGAAGAGAATCTACTCTTTTCTACTTTCTAAATAAACTTCATTTCTAATCTAATTGCTGTGCGAATCTTTGCATACCAAAGGCAACTTCTCAGCTCACCAACCTAACATTTATAACTTACAAAGTATTTTTATAGCTGATATTTACTTTGATCCCAAATATGCTGTGAGAAAAATAACATTTTAGTCATGAAGCTCAGCTCAAGGTGCTGAGGGGACTGCCCAAGATCAAACAGAAACATTTATTTTTTTCTGACACCATTTTTAAGTTTGTTTGTTTATTTACCATCTCATGGTAGCCTTGGAGAATCAAAGGTGAAAACTAAGAAGAATCTAGAGATGTCTTATTACCATTCCCTTATTTTTTTCAGATGAGAAAGATGAACTTCAGAGAGGTATTTTATGGGTCTTTCAATTTGTTTGGTTACTGACTGAACTGACTGACCATAGACCATAGGTAGTGCAGAAATATCATGTCTTCTGAACCAAGGAGAGAAGACAGTGATCTTTGGACCTGTATTTTTCTCTGTAACAGAATTCACAATGGGTATTATTTATTTTAAAATTTTTAGAACAAATCTTTCCAACATGAATGAAACTTAATATTTTACTATGTGACTTAAGTCAATCACAGAAGGACATATACTATATTGAGGACTAAACTCTGACCTTTCTTTTCCTCTTGTACAAATTTCTATCTCAGAGGCCTGGGAGTCATGCCCTTCAAACCATAAAATCTCATCAGATGGGTTATACAATGTTGCTTACCTTTCAACCTGGCTCTAGCTTAACATCACATGACAGATAAGGAAGAAAATCAGAATATTTTATACCCAAATATAGTGGGGCTTTTTTACATAGTATTTTGAAGTGTTACTGCCAAGCCTTCCTGTGTAGAGAAAATTTTGCATCTGTAGAGACTGTCCATTAACATAGCTAAATATTTCCCCTTCCAGGCCTTGCACAATTTAGGAGGAATTAAACTGATAGTCTGACACCTTTAAATTCTGAATAAAAGACATTTGCTGTCTATTCTCTCTCAGGGCTGACACCCACAAGGCTTCATGTACTAAATAAGAATCTTGGTCTCCATCACCCCCTTATCTTAACTCAGACATTCCTTTCTGCTGATTGCAAGTTTTAAGATAATAGCTTAACTCCCTCAACCAATTGGCAACTAAGGAATCTATAAAATACATCTATAACTTGTAAGCCCAAGATGTCCTGCCTTTTCAGGTTGAACCAATGTATACCTTCCTTGTATTGATTTATGATTGTACCTGCAACTGCTATCTCCCTGGAATGTATAAAACCACACACGACACCCCCAAAGATGGTTTCTCAGGACCTCTTAAGATTGTGTAAACCAGGCTGCAGTCACTCATGTTGGCTCAGAATAAATCTCTTTTAACATGTTTGGCAGAGTTTGTTTCAGTCATCAACATGATTCCACATATATGTGGTATCTACAATAGTCAGATTTATAGAAATAGAAAACAGAATAGTGGGTGCTAGGGCCTTTGAGAGGGTGAAGGAAGAATTGTCAGGTTCTGGAGAATTACATCTGGGGCTACTGCATTGCATTGTCCAGTAAGTATAAAGTTTCATTTAAGCAAGATGAAAAAGTTCTAGAGATATGTTGTGCTTATAGGTAACAATTCTGTATTGTATGTGCCAAAAAAACCACTAGGGAAAACACAGTCTCATCAATAAAAGGTACTGGGAAAATTGAATATCCACAGGCAGAAGAATCAAACTAATCTACTACCTCTCACCATATACAAAAATCAACTCAAATAAAATCAAACAATTGAAAACCTTTAAATTATTTAAGTACGAGAAGAAAATATATGGAAAACACTTAATAACATCAGGTTGGGCAAAGATTTTAAAAATAAAGGCGCAAAAACAGAGGTGACAAAAACAAAAATAGACAAATAGGATTAGATCCAATGAAAAAGGTTTTTCACAACAAAGGAAATGATTAACAGAGTGAAGAAAGAGACAACCTACAGAATGAAGGAAAATATTTGCAAATGATACATCTGACAAGGGGTTAATATGAAACATACATAAGGAATTTACATAACTTAACAGCAAAGGTATTTATAATCTACTTTAACAATTGTCAAAAGACCTTAATAGACATACCTCAAGAAACATATACATGGCCAACAGGTATATTAAAAATGCTCAATATTAGTAATTGTCAGGGAAATGCAAATCCTAACCATAGTGAGATACCACCTCACTTCAGTAAGAATAGTTATTCTCAAAAAGACGAGAGAAAAATAAGCGCTGGTGACAATTAGAGAAAAGGGAATATTTACACACTGTTGCTGGATTTGTACATTAGTATAGACATTACAGAAAACAGTGTAGACATTCCTCCAAAAATTAAAAACTACCACCACATGATCCAGCAGTCCCACAACTAGGTATATATATGAAAGAAATGAATTCAGAAAGTCAGAGATGTCTGCACTTCCGTGTTTATTGTAGTACTGTTTACAATAGTTAAAATATAGAATCAGCTCACTGTCCAACAATGGATGGATAAAGAAATTATATACAGTGTGATACTATTCAGCTATAATAGTAATAATAATAATAATAATAATAATAATAATATCTTGTCTTCTGTGACAGCATGGATGAAACTGGAGAACATGATGTTAAGTAAAATAAGCCAAATAAAAAAAGAAAAACACTGCATCATCTCATATATGGAATTTTAAAAAATGATATTATAGAAGAAGTAGGGAGTAGACAAGGAAAGGGAACGAGACAGGGAAGGGGCACGAGACAGGGAAGGGGAGCGAGAGAAAAGAGAATTGGGAGAAGTTAGTCAATAAGCACACAGTTATAATAAAATAGGAGAAAAAAATTCTGGTATTGTATTATATAGTAGGGAAACTATGGTTAACACTATGTTATTGTATGTTACAAAATAGCCAGAAGAGAGACTTTTTAAATGTTCTCACTATAAAGAAGTAATAAATTCATGAGATGATGGATACACTATCAACTTTGATTTGATCACTATACAACATATGCATGAATTAAATTATTAAATTATACCTCATAAATATGTACAATGTGTCAATTAAAATTTAAAAAGAAAAAACACCTCTTAAGAAGGTAGATCCTATGATATGTGTTTTTACCACAATAAATATAGAATGCTCCAGTGGTTTTATTTGCCATTTTTTGTCCATTTATGATGACTGTGCTCCATTAAATTAACATATTATGTAAACACAAAAAGAATGCAATGATAAGGTATTGTATTAAAATTCTAGATGTGAGCCTATGAAACTTTACTTGAAGAATAAGTAATTCATTCTGAGGAAATAGCTTTATCTCCAGAAATGAAGTATCAATTCTAAAATTCTTAGAAAGACAATACATTATTCTTAACAACTAAAAGCGTAATTAACAAAATGGCATTTTGTGGATTTTAAAATTTATTTTCTTCTTAAACCAATTTGTTAAATATGAGTCATAAATGTTTAACAGTTCAACTGGCTCCAATAAACAATGAAACAAAATAAAAACTACACATAGGCACACATTTTAAAGAAAAGTACCTATATTAGTCAGGCATGGTGACTCATATCTGCAATCCCAGCACATTGAGAGACCAAGCCAGGAGGATTGTCTGAGCTCAGATCAGTCTCGGCAACTTGAGGAGACCTTATCTCTACAACAAATAAATAAAAAAAAATTACCCAGGTGTGGTGGCGGACACCAGTAGATCCAGCTATTTGGAGGGTGAGGTGGAAGGATCGCTGAGCCCAGCAGGTCCAGGCTGGAGTGGCCATGAGTGTGCAACTGTACTCCAACCTGGTAACATAAGACTCCAACTCAAAAAAATAAAGAAAAGAAAAGAAAAAAGAAAAAGTACATATTAGTGCAGTTGATCATATAATGACATTTCTCAGTACACATTAGTGCAGTTGATCATATAGTGACATTTCTCAGTACACAATTAGCTACATTCAACAGATTAAATATGTATTTGTGGATAGGTTCTAAACAAGTTTTTAGCTATCTTCTATTACCTCCTGTAATAACACAACAGTAAGGACAAAAGACTGGCTGAAACTGAGATTTGTATCTAAAATAAAAATTCTTGAATATTCAGGGACAAGAACAAATATTTAATTTTATTTTCTTTGGGGTGAAACCAAAGCTCTGAGTTAAGTGGCAGGGGGGATGGTCTCCCCTGTTCTTTTTCTTTCCCAGTTAACACAGAACTTATATCCTTAATGTAAAAAATAAGAGGCAAGGTAATAGAAGAAAATTTAGAAACATATATGCTTTTCAATACAAGCCAGGAACATCCAAAAGTCCTAAAGCAAAAAAATAGTATGTTAGATATTAAAAACATACTCCCACATTTAAAAAAAAAAAAAAGTAGAGCTAAGGATACCTTAATGTAAAGTTGAAACACAAAATATAGAATATGAAAAAATATTTACCTCACAAAAAGCAGAAAAAATATTAATATTCTTTATACAAACAACTTTCTACATTGCTATAAAGAAGTAAGAGAAGTCAAGAGAAAAAGGGGGAGATACATCCATAGGAAAGATTACTTTAAAAACCTAAATTTTCCATAAATATAAGAAAAGATGATCAACTTCAAGTAACTAGGGAAATAAATTATGACATTGATTATAAATTCCTCATGTCTTATTCAGATTAAACAGTCTCAGAGTCTTCTCATCTCCATTTTATAACAAGATTTATCATACATTCGTCATAGATCCTGTGTCTTCAGATTAATATGCTCTGGTTTTCCTAAATCCAACAATATTTGAACCTTGCAGAATAAATTATGACCATCAAATTCCTCTAGGGTTTTAACTATTTTTAAAATCTCATTTTAATCTAGTATCTACTTTTTTTAAAAAATATTTTTTATTATGATGTTGTAGGTTACAGTTAAGGGTTAGGTATACAATTATGTTTCATTCAGGCACCCTGTTGATAAGAGGTGTTTTCCCGCTCCCAGACAGATATTTGCTACTGTTAATCCCATCTCCCTCCCCCCTCACCATAGTTTCCCAGTACCGTCAGTCATTTTCTTATAGTATTACATTGGATGTTCAAGGTCCATTATATGAGTGAGAACATGTGATACTCAGATCTTTGTTTCTGTGAGAGGTCACTCAGTATTATAGACTCTAGTTGCATCCAGGTTGCTGCGAAATTCATGATTTTGCTCTTTTTTATGGCTGTGTAGTATTCCATCGTGTATATGTACCACATTTTTTAAAATCCAGTCCTCTTTTGGTGGGCAGCATGGTTGCTCCAGGT